>NC_092709.1:356169719-356352880 GCF_047496885.1 Scyliorhinus torazame | reverse complement strand
GCTGTTCCCCCTCCCCATGCTGTTCCCCCTCCCCTGCTGTTCCCCCTCCCCTGCTGTTCCCCCTCTTGTTCCCCCTCCCCCTGCTGTTCCCCCTCTTTCCCTGTCCCCTGCTGTTCCCCTCTTGTTCCCCCTCTTTCCCCCTCCCCTGCTGTTCCCCCTCCCCTGCTGTTCCCCCTCCCCATGCTGTTCCCCCTCCCCATGCTGTTCCCCCTCCCCATGCTGTTCCCCCTCCCCATGCTGTTCCCCCTCCCCATGCTGTTCCCCCTCCCCTGCTGTTCCCCCTCCCCCTGCTGTTCCCCCTCCCCTGCTGTTCCCCCCTCCCCTGCTGTTCCCCCCTCTTCCCCCTCCCCCTGCTGTTCCCCCTCTTTCCCCCTCCCCCTGCTGTTCCCCCTCCCCCTGCTGTTCCCCCTCTTTCCCCCCTCCCCCTGCTGTTCCCCCCTTTCCCCCTCCTGTTCCCCCTCTTTCCCCCTCCCACTGCTGTTCCCCCTCTTTCCCCCCTCCCCCTGCTCTTCCCCCTCCCCTGCTCTTTCCCCTCTTTCCCCCTCCCCCTGCTCTTCCCCCTCCCCCTGCTCTTCCCCCTCCCCCTGCTCTTCCCCCTCTTTCCCCCTCCCCCTGCTCTTCCCCCTCCCCCTGCTCTTCCCCCTCCCCCTGCTCTTCCCCCTCTTTCCCCCTCCCCCTGCTCTTCCCCCTCCCCCTGCTGTTCCCCCTGCTGTTCCCCCTCCCCCTGCTGTTCCCCCTCCCCCTGCTGTTCCCCCTCTTTCCCCCTCCCCCTGCTGTTCCCCCTTTCCCCCTCCCCCTGCTGTTCCCCCTCCCCCTGCTGTTCCCCCTCCCCTGCTGTTCCCCTCTTTCCCCCTCCCCCTGCTGTTCCGCCTCCCCCCTGCTGTTCCCCCTCCCCCTGCTTTTCCCCCCTCCCCCTGCTGTTCCCCCCTCTTTCCCCCTCCCCCTGCTGTTCCCCCTCCCCCTGCTGTTCCCCCTCTTTCCCCCTCCCCCTGCTCTTCCCCTCCCCCTGCTGTTCCCCCTCTTTCCCCCTCCCCCTGCTCTTCCCCCTCCCCCTGCTGTTCCCCCTCTTTCCCCCTCCCCTGCTGTTCCCCCTCTTTCCCCCTCCCCCTGCTGTTCCCCCTCTTTCCCCCTCCCCCTGCTGTTCCCCCTCTTTCCCCTCTCCCTGCTGTTCCCCCTCCCCCTGCTGTTCCCCCTCTTTCCCCCTCCCCCTTCTGTTCCCCCTTTCCCCCTCCCCCTGCTGTCCCCCCTCTTTCCCCCCTCCCCCTGCTGTCCCCCCTCTTTCCCCCCTCCCCCTGCTGTTCCCCCTCTTTCCCCCTCCCCTGCTCTTCCCCCTTTCCCCCTCCCCCTGCTGTTCCCCCTTTCCCCCTCCCCCTGCTGTTCCCCCTCCCCCTGCTGTTCCCCCTCCCCCTGCTGTTCCCCCTCCCCTGCTGTTCCCCCTCCCCTGCTGTCTCCCCTCTTTCCCCTCCCCTGCTGTTCCCCCTCCCCCTGCTGTTCCCCCTCTTTCCCCCTCCCCCTGCTGTTCCCCCTCTTTCCCCCTCCCCCTGCTGTTCCCCCTCTTTCCCCCTCCCCCTGCTGTTCCCCCTCCCCCCTGCTGTTCCCCCTCTTTCCCCCTCCCCCTGCTGTTCCCCCTCTTTCCCCCCTCCCCCTGCTGTTCCCCCTCTTTCCCCCTCCCCCTGCTGTTCCCTCTCCCCCTGCTGTTCCCCCTCTTTCCCCCTCCCCCTGCTCTTCCCCCTCCCCCTGCTCTTCCCCCTCCCCCTCCCCTGCCCTCTTCCCCCTCCCCCTGCTGTTCCCCCTCTTTCCCCCTCCCCCTGCTCTTCCCCCTCCCCCTGCTCTTCCCCCTCTTTCCCCCTCCCCCTGCTCTTCCCCCTCCCCCTGCTGTTCCCCCCTCTTTCCCCCTCCCCCTGCTGTTCCCCCTTTCCCCCTCCCCCTGCTGTTCCCCCTCCCCCTGCTGTTCCCCCTCCCCCTGCTGTTCCCCCTGCTGTTCCCCCTGCTGTTCCCCCTCCCCCTGCTGTTCCCCTCTTTCCCCCTCCCCCTGCTGTTCCCCCTCTCCCTGCTGTTCCCCCTCTTTCCCCCTCCCTCTGCTGTTCCCCCTCTTTCCCCCTCCCCCTGCTGTTCCCCCTCTTTCCCCCTCCCCTGCTGTTCCCCCCTCTTTCCCCCTCCCCCTGCTGTTCCCCCTCTTTCCCCCCTCCCCCCTTCTGTTCCCCCTTTCCCCCTCCGCCTGCTGTCCTCCCTCTTTCCCCCTCCCCCTGCTGTTCCCCCTCTTTCCCCCTCCCCCTGCTCTTCCCCCTCCCCCTGCTCTTCCCCCTCTTTCCCCCTCCCCCTGCTGTTCCCCCTTTCCCCCTCCCCCTGCTGTTCCCCCTTTCCCCCTCCCCCTGCTGTTCCCCCTTTCCCCCTCCCCCTGCTGTTCCCCCTCCCCCTGCTGTTCCCCCTCCCCTGCTGTTCCCCCTCCCCCTGCTGTTCCCCCTCCCCCTGCTGTTCCCCCTCCCCCTGCTGTTCCCCCTCCCCCTGCTGTTCCCCCTCTTTCCCCCTCCCCCTGCTGTTCCCCCTCCCCCTGCTGTTCCCCCTCCCCCTGCTGTTCCCCCTCCCCCTGCTGTTCCCCCTCTTTCCCCCTCCCCCTGCTGTTCCCCCTCCCCCTGCTGTTCCCCCTCCCCCTGCTGTTCCCCCTCCCCTGCTGTTCCCCCTCTTTCCCCCTCCCCCTGCTGTTCCCCCTCCCCTGCTGTTCCCCCTCTTTCCCCCTCCCCCTGCTGTTCCCCCTCCCCCTGCTGTTCCCCCTCCCCCTGCTGTTCCCCCTCTTTCCCCCTCCCCTGCTGTTCCCCCTCCCCCTGCTCTTCCCCCTCTTCCCCCCTCCCCCTGCTCTTCCCCCTCTTTCCCCCTCCCCCTGCTCTTCCCCCTCTTTCCCCCTCCCCCTGCTCTTCCCCCTCTTTCCCCCCTCCCCCTGCTCTTCCCCCTCTTTCCCCCTCCCCCAGCTGTTCCCCCTCTTTCCCCCTCTTTCCCCCTCCCCCTGCTCTTCCCCCTCCCCCTGCTGTTCCCCCTCTTTCCCCCTCCCCCTGCTGTTCCCCCTCTTTCCCCCCTCCCCCTGCTGTTCCCCCTCTTTCCCCCTCCCCCTGCTCTTCCCCCTCCCCCTGCTCTTCCCCCCTCCCCCTGCTGTTCCCCCTCTTTCCCCCTCCCCCTGCTCTTCCCCCTCCCCCTGCTCTTCCCCCTCCCCCTGCTCTTCCCCCTCTTTCCCCCTGCTGTTCCCCCTCCCCCTGCTGTTCCCCCTCCCCCTGCTGTTCCCCCTCTTTCCCCCTCCCCCTGCTGTTCCCCCTCTTTCCCCCTCCCCCTGCTGTTCCCCCTCTTTTCCCCCTCCCCTGCTGTTCCCCCTCCCCCTGCTCTTCCCCCTCTTTCCCCCTCCCCCTGCTGTTCCCCCTCTTTCCCCCTCCCCCTGCTCTTCCCCCTCCCCCTGCTCTTCCCCCTCCCCCTGCTATTCCCCCTCTTTCCCCCTCCCCCTGCTGTTCCCCCTCTTTCCCCCTCCCCCTGCTCTTCCCCCCTCCCCCTGCTGTTCCCCCTCTTCCCCCCTCCCCCTGCTGTTCCCCCTCTTTCCCCCTCCCCCTGCTCTTCCCCCTCTTTCCCCCTCCCCCTGCTCTTCCCCCTCTTTCCCCCTCCCCCTGCTCTTCCCCCTCTTTCCCCCTCCCCCTGCTCTTCCCCCTCTTTCCCCCTCCCCCTGCTCTTCCCCCTCTTTCCCCCTCCCCCTGCTCTTCCCCCTCTTTCCCCCTCCCCCTGCTCTTCCCCCTCTTTCCCCCTCCCCCTGCTCTTCCCCCTCTTCCCCCCTCCCCCTGCTCTTCCCCCTCTTTCCCCCTCCCCCTGCTCTTCCCCCTCTTTCCCCCTCCCCCTGCTCTTCCCCCTCTTTCCCCCTCCCCCTGCTCTTCCCCCTCTTTCCCCCTCCCCCTGCTGTTCCCCCTCCCCCTGCTGTTCCCCCTCTTTCCCCCTCCCCCTGCTGTTCCCCCTCTTTCCCCCCTCCCCCTGCTGTTCCCCCTCTTTGCCCCTCCCCCTGCTGTTCCCCCTCTTTGCCCCTCCCCCTGCTGTTCCCCCTCTCCCTGCTGTTCCCCCTCTTTCCCCCTCCCCCTGCTGTTCCCCCTCTTTGCCCCTCCCCCTGCTGTTCCCCCTCTTTGCCCCTCCCCCTGCTGTTCCCCCTCTTTCCCCCTCCCCCTGCTGTTCCCCCTCTTTCCCCCTCCCCCTGCTGTTCCCCCTCTTTCCCCCTCCCCCTGCTGTTCCCCCTCTTTCCCCCTCCCCCTGCTGTTCCCCCTCTTTCCCCCTCCCCCTGCTCTTCCCCCTCCCCCTGCTGTTCCCCCTCCCCCTGCTCTTCCCCCTCCCCCTGCTGTTCCCCCTCCCCCTGCTGTTCCCCCTCCCCCTGCTGTTCCCCCTCTTTCCCCCTCCCCCTGCTCTTCCCCCTCCCCCTGCTCTTCCCCCCTCCCCCTGCTCTTCCCCCCTCCCCCTGCTCTTCCCCCCTCCCCCTGCTGTTCCCCCTCTTTCCCCCTCCCCCTGCTCTTCCCCCCTCCCCCTGCTCTTCCCCCCTCCCCCTGCTGTTCCCCCTCTTTCCCCCTCCCCCTGCTGTTCCCCCTCTTTCCCCCTCCCCTGCTCTTCCCCCTCCCCTGCTCTTCCCCCCTCCCCCTGCTCTTCCCCCCTCCCCCTGCTGTTCCCCCTCTTTCCCCCTCCCCCTGCTCTTCCCCCTCCCCCTGCTGTTCCCCCTCTTTCCCCCTCCCCCTGCTCTTCCCCCCTCCCCCTGCTGTTCCCCCTCTTTCCCCCTCCCCCTGCTCTTCCCCCTCCCCCTGCTGTTCCCCCTCTTTCCCCCTCCCCCTGCTCTTCCCCCCTCCCCCTGCTGTTCCCCCTCTTTCCCCCTCCCCCTGCTCTTCCCCCTCCCCCTGCTGTTCCCCCTCTTTCCCCCTCCCCCTGCTCTTCCCCCTCCCCCTGCTGTTCCCCCTCTTTCCCCCTCCCCCTGCTCTTCCCCCTCCCCCTGCTGTTCCCCCTCTTTCCCCCTCCCCCTCCCCCTGCTCTTCCCCCTCCCCCTGCTGTTCCCCCTCTTTCCCCCTCCCCCTGCTCTTCCCCCTCCCCCTCCTGTTCCCCCTCTTTCCCCCTCCCCCTGCTCTTCCCCCTCCCCCTGCTGTTCCCCCTCTTTCCCCCTCCCCCTGCTCTTCCCCCTCCCCCTGCTGTTCCCCCTCTTCCCCCCTCCTGTTCCCCCTCTTTCCCCCTCCCCCTGCTGTTCCCCCTCCCCCTGCTGTTCCCCCTCTTTCCCCCTCCCCCTGCTGTTCCCCCTCTTTCCCCCTCCCCCTGCTGTTCCCCCTCCCCCTGCTGTTCCCCCTCTTTCCCCCTCCCCCTGCTGTTCCCCCTCCCCCTGCTGTTCCCCCTCCCCCTGCTGTTCCCCCTCTTTCCCCCTCCCCCTGCTGTTCCCCCTCTTTCCCCCTCCCCCTGCTGTTCCCCCTCTTTCCCGCTCCCCCTGCTGTTCCCCCTCTTTCCCCCTCTTTCCCCCTCCCCCTGCTGTTCCCCCTCTTTCCCCCTCTTTCCCCCTCCCCTGCTGTTCCCCCTCTTTCCCCCTCCCCCTGCTGTTCCCCCTCTTTCCCCCCTCCCCCTTCTGTTCCCCCTTTCCCCCCTCCCCCTGCTCTTCCCCCTCTTTCCCCCTCCCCCTGCTCTTCCCCCTCTTTCCCCCTCCCCCTGCTCTTCCCCCTCATTCCCCCTCCCCCTGCTCTTCCCCCTCTTTCCCCCTCCCCCTGCTCTTCCCCCTCTTTCCCCCTCCCCCTGCTCTTCCCCCTCCCCCTGCTCTTCCCCCTCTTTCCCCCTCCCCCTGCTCTTCCCCCTCTTTCCCCCTCCCCCTGCTCTTCCCCCTCTTTCCCCCTCCCCCTGCTCTTCCCCCTCTTTCCCCCTCCCCCTGCTCTTCCCCCTCTTTCCCCCTCCCCGTGCTCTTCCCCCTCTTTCCCCCTCCCCCTGCTCTTCCCCCTCTTTCCCCCTCCCCCTGCTCTTCCCTCTCTTTCCCCCTCCCCCTGCTCTTCCCCCTCTTTCCCCCTCCCCCTGCTCTTCCCCCTCTTTCCCCCTCCCCCTGCTCTTCCCCCTCTTTCCCCCTCCCCCTGCTCTTCCCCCTCTTTCCCCCTCCCCCTGCTCTTCCCCCTCTTTCCCCCTCCCCCTGCTCTTCCCCCTCTTTCCCCCTCCCCCTGCTCTTCCCCCTCTTTCCCCCTCCCCCTGCTCTTCCCCCCTCTTTCCCCCTCCCCCTGCTCTTCCCCCTCTTTCCCCCTCCCCCTGCTCTTCCCCCTCTTTCCCCCTCCCCCTGCTCTTCCCCCTCCCCCTGCTCTTCCCCCTCTTTCCCCCTCCCCCTGCTCTTCCCCCTCTTTCCCCCTCCCCTGCTCTTCCCCCTCCCCCCCCTCCCCTGCTCTTCCCCCTCCCCTGCTGTTCCCCCTCTTTCCCCCTCCCAATGCTCTTCCCCCTCTTTCCCCCTCCCCCTGCTCTTCCCCCTCCCCCTGTTCTTCCCCCTGTTTCCCCCTCCCCCTGCTCTTCCCTCTCTTTCCCCCTCCCCCTTATCTTCCCCCTCCCCCTGCTCTTCCCCTCTTTCCCCCTCCCCCTGCTGTTCCCCCTCTTTCCCCCTCCTTCCCCCTCCCCTGCTGTTCCCCCTCTTTCCCCCTCCCCCTGCTGTTCCCCCCTCTTTCCCCCTCCCCCTGCTGTTCCCCCTCTTTCCCCCTCCCCCTGCTGTTCCCCCTCTTTCCCCCTCCCCCTGCTGTTCCCCCTCTTTCCCCCTCCCCCTGCTGTTCCCCCTCTTTCCCCCTCCCCCTGCTGTTCCCCCTCTTTCCCCCTCCCCCTGCTGTTCCCCCTCTTTCCCCCTCCCCTGCTGTTCCCCCTCTTTCCCCCTCCCCCTGCTGTTCCCCCTCTTTCCCCCCTCCCCTGCTGTTCCCCCTCCCCTGCTGTTCCCCCTCTTTCCCCCTCCCCCTGCTGTTCCCCCTCCTTCCCCCTCCCCCTGCTGTTCCCCCTCCTTCCCCCTCCCCCTGCTGTTCCCCCTCCTTCCCCCTCCCCCTGCTCTTCCCCCTCCTTCCCCCTCCCCCTGCTGTTCCCCCTCCTTCCCCCTCCCCCTGCTCTTCCCCCTCCTTCCCCCTCCCCCTGCTCTTCCCCCTCCCCCTGCTCTTCCCCCTCCCCCTGCTCTTCCCCCTCCTTCCCCCTCCCCCTGCTCTTCCCCCTCCTTCCCCCTCCCCCTGCTCTTCCCCCTCCTTCCCCCTCCCCCTGCTGTTCCCCCTCCTTCCCCCTCCCCCTGCTGTTCCCCCTCCTTCCCCCTCCCCCTGCTGTTCCCCCTCCTTCCCCCTCCCCCTGCTGTTCCCCCTCCTTCCCCCTCCCCCTGCTGTTCCCCCTCCTTCCCCCTCCCCCTGCTGTTCCCCCTCCTTCCCCCTCCCCCTGCTGTTCCCCCTCCTTCCCCCTCCCCCTGCTGTTCCCCCTCCTTCCCCCTCCCCCTGCTGTTCCCCCTCCTTCCCCCTCCCCCTGCTGTTCCCCCTCCTTCCCCCTCCCCCTGCTGTTCCCCCTCCTTCCCCCTCCCCCTGCTGTTCCCCCTCCTTCCCCCTCCCCCTGCTGTTCCCCCTCCTTCCCCCTCCCCCTGCTGTTCCCCCTCCTTCCCCCTCCCCCTGCTGTTCCCCCTCCCCCTGCTGTTCCCCCTCCTTCCCCCTCCCCCTGCTGTTCCCCCTCCTTCCCCCTCCCCCTGCTGTTCCCCCTCCTTCCCCCTCCCCCTGCTGTTCCCCCTCCTTCCCCCTCCCCCTGCTGTTCCCCCTCCTTCCCCCTCCCCCTGCTGTTCCCCCTCCTTCCCCCTCCCCTGCTGTTCCCCCTCCTTCCCCCTCCCCCTGCTGTTCCCCCTCCTTCCCCCTCCCCCTGCTGTTCCCCCTCCTTCCCCCTCCCCCTGCTGTTCCCCCTCCTTCCCCCTCCCCCTGCTGTTCCCCCCTCCTCCCCCCTCCCCCTGCTGTTCCCCCTCCTTCCCCCTCCCCCTGCTGTTCCCCCTCCCCCTGCTGTTTCCCCCTCCCCCTGCTGTTCCCCCTCCCCCTGCTGTTCCCCCTCCCCTCCCTCCCCCTGCTGTTCCCCCTCCCCTCCCTCCCCCTGCTGTTCCCCCTCCTTCCCCCTCCCCCTGCTGTTCCCCCTCCTTCCCCCTCCCCCTGCTGTTCCCCCTCCTTCCCCCTCCCCCTGCTGTTCCCCCTCCTTCCCCCTCCCCCTGCTGTTCCCCCTCCCCCTGCTGTTCCCCCTCCTTCCCCCTCCCCCTGCTGTTCCCCCTCCCCCTGCTGTTCCCCCTCCTTCCCCCTCCCCCTGCTGTTCCCCCTCCTTCCCCCTCCCCCTGCTGTTCCCCCTCCCCCTGCTGTTCCCCCTCCTTCCCCCTCCCCCTGCTGTTCCCCCTCCCCCTGCTGTTCCCCCTCCTTCCCCCTCCCCCTGCTGTTCCCCCTCCTTCCCCCTCCCCCTGCTGTTCCCCCTCCTTCCCCCTCCCCCTGCTGTTCCCCCTCCTTCCCCCTCCCCCTGCTGTTCCCCCTCCTTCCCCCTCCCCCTGCTGTTCCCCCTCCTTCCCCCTCCCCCTGCTGTTCCCCCTCCTTCCCCCTCCCCCTGCTGTTCCCCCTCCTTCCCCCTCCCCCTGCTGTTCCCCCTCCTTCCCCCTCCCCCTGCTGTTCCCCCTCCTTCCCCCTCCCCCTGCTGTTCCCCCTCCTTCCCCCTCCCCCTGCTGTTCCCCCTCCCCCTGCTGTTCCCCCTCCTTCCCCCTCCCCCCTGCTGTTCCCCCTCCTTCCCCCTCCCCCTGCTGTTCCCCCTCCCCCTGCTGTTCCCCCTCCTTCCCCCTCCCCCTGCTGTTCCCCCCTCCCCCTGCTGTTTCCCCCTCCCCCTGCTGTTCCCCCTCCCCTCCCTCCCCCTGCTGTTCCCCCTCCCTCCCCCTGCTGTTCCCCCTCCCCCCTCCTGTTCCCCCTCCCCCCCTCCCCCTGCTGTTCCCCCTCCCCCCTCCTGTTCCCCCTCCCCCCCTCCCCCTGCTGTTCCCCCTCCCCCCCTCCCCCTGCTGTTCCCCCTCCCTCCCCCTGCTGTTCCCCCTCCCCCTCCCTCTCCCTCCCCCTGCTGTTCCCCCTCCCCCTGCTGTTCCCCCTCCCCCTGCTGTTCCCCCTCCCCCCCTGCTGTTCCCCCTCCCCCCCTGCTGTTCCCCCACCCCCCCCTGCTGTTCCCCTCCCCCCCTGCAGTTCCCCCTCCCCCCCTGCTGTTCCCCTCCCCCCCCTGCAGTTCCCCCTCCCCCCCTGCTGTTCCCCCTCCCCCCCCTGCTGTTCCCCCTCCCCCCCTGCTGTTCCCCCTCTTTCTCCCTCCCCCTGCTGTTCCCCCTCTTTCCCCCTCCCCCTGCTGTTCCCCCTCTTTCCCCCTCCCCCTGCTGTTCCCCCTCTTTCCCCCTCCCCCTGCTGTTCCCCCTCTTTCCCCCCTCCCCCTGCTGTTCCCCCTCTTTCCCCCTCCCCCTGCTGTTCCCCCTCTTTCCCCCTCCCCCTGCTGTTCCCCCTCTTTCCCCCTCCCCCTGCTGTTCCCCCTCTTTCCCCCTCCCCCTGCTGTTCCCCCTCTTTCCCCCTCCCCCTGCTGTTCCCCCTCTTTCCCCCTCCCCCTGCTGTTCCCCCTCTTTCCCCCTCCCCCTGCTGTTCCCCCTCTTTCCCCCTCCCCCTGCTGTTCCCCCTCTTTCCCCCTCCCCCTGCTGTTCCCCCTCTTTCCCCCTCCCCCTGCTGTTCCCCCTCTTTCCCCCTCCCCCTGCTGTTCCCCCTCTTTCCCCCTCCCCCTGCTGTTCCCCCTCTTTCCCCCTCCCCCTGCTGTTCCCCCTCTTTCCCCCTCCCCCTGCTGTTCCCCCTCTTTCCCCCTCCCCCTGCTGTTCCCCCTCTTTCCCCCTCCCCCTGCTGTTCCCCCTCTTTCCCCCTCCCCCTGCTGTTCCCCCTCTTTCCCCCTCCCCCTGCTGTTCCCCCTCTTTCCCCCTCTTTCCCCCTCCCCCTGCTGTTCCCCCTCTTTCCCCCTCCCCCTGCTGTTCCCCCTCTTTCCCCCTCCCCCTGCTGTTCCCCCTCTTTCCCCCTCCCCCTGCTGTTCCCCCCTCTTTCCCCCTCCCCCTGCTGTTCCCCCTCTTTCCCCCTCCCCCTGCTGTTCCCCCTCTTTCCCCCTCCCCCTGCTGTTCCCCCTCTTTCCCCCCTCCCCCTGCTGTTCCCCCTCTTTCCCCCTCCCCCTGCTGTTCCCCCTCTTTCCCCCTCCCCCTGCTGTTCCCCCTCTTTCCCCCTCCCCCTGCTGTTCCCCCTCTTTCCCCCTCCCCCTGCTGTTCCCCCTCTTTCCCCCTCCCCCTGCTGTTCCCCCTCTTTCCCCCTCCCCCTGCTGTTCCCCCTCTTTCCCCCTCCCCCTGCTGTTCCCCCTCTTTCCCCCTCCCCCTGCTGTTCCCCCTCTTTCCCCCTCCCCCTGCTGTTCCCCCTCTTTCCCCCTCCCCCTGCTGTTCCCCCTCTTTCCCCCTCCCCCCTGCTGTTCCCCCTCTTTCCCCCTCCCCCTGCTGTTCCCCCTCTTTCCCCCTCCCCCTGCTGTTCCCCCTCTTTCCCCCTCCCCCTGCTGTTCCCCCTCTTTCCCCCTCCCCCTGCTGTTCCCCCTCTTTCCCCCTCCCCCTGCTGTTCCCCCTCTTTCCCCCTCCCCCTGCTGTTCCCCCTCTTTCCCCCTCCCCCTGCTGTTCCCCCTCTTTCCCCCTCCCCCTGCTGTTCCCCCTCTTTCCCCCTCCCCCTGCTGTTCCCCCTCTTTCCCCCTCCCCCTGCTGTTCCCCCTCTTTCCCCCTCCCCCTGCTGTTCCCCCTCTTTCCCCCTCCCCCTGCTGTTCCCCCTCTTTCCCCCTCCCCCTGCTGTTCCCCCTCTTTCCCCCTCCCCCTGCTGTTCCCCCTCTTTCCCCCTCCCCCTGCTGTTCCCCCTCCCCCTGCTGTTCCCCCTCTTTCCCCCTCCCCCTGCTGTTCCCCCTCTTTCCCCCTCCCCCTGCTGTTCCCCCTCTTTCCCCCTCCCCCTGCTGTTCCCCCTCTTTCCCCCTCCCCCTGCTGTTCCCCCTCTTTCCCCCTCCCCCTGCTGTTCCCCCTCTTTCCCCCTCCCCCTGCTGTTCCCCCTCTTTCCCCCTCCCCCTGCTGTTCCCCCTCTTTCCCCCTCCCCCTGCTGTTCCCCCTCTTTCCCCCTCCCCCTGCTGTTCCCCCTCTTTCCCCCTCTTTCCCCCTCCCCCTGCTGTTCCCCCTCTTTCCCCCTCCCCCTGCTGTTCCCCCTCTTTCCCCCTCCCCCTGCTGTTCCCCCTCTTTCCCCCTCCCCCTGCTGTTCCCCCTCTTTCCCCCTCCCCCTGCTGTTCCCCCTCTTTCCCCCTCCCCCTGCTGTTCCCCCCTCTTTCCCCCTCCCCCTGCTGTTCCCCCTCTTTCCCCCTCCCCCTGCCCCTGCTGTTCCCCCTCCCCCTGCTGTTCCCCCTCTTTCCCCCGCCCCCTGCTGTTCCCCCTCCCCCTGCTGTTCCCCCTCTTTCCCCCTCCCCCTGCTGTTCCCCCTCTTTCCCCCCTCCCCCTGCTGTTCCCCCTCTTTCCCCCTCCCCCTGCTGTTCCCCCTCTTTCCCCTCCCCTGCTGTCCCCCCTTCCCCTGCTGTTCCCCCTTTCCCCTGCTGTTCCCCCTCTTTCCCCCTCCCCCCTGCTGTTCCCCCTCTTTCCCCCTCCCCCCTGCTGTCCCCCCTTCCCCTGCTGTTCCCCCTTTCCCCTGCTGTTCCCCCTCTTTCCCCCTCCCCCTGCTGTTCCCCCTCTTTCCCCCTCCCCCTGCTGTTCCCCCTCTTTCCCCCTCCCCCCTGCTGTTCCCCCTCTTTCCCCCTCCCCCCTGCTGTTCCCCCTCTTTCCCTCTCCCCCTGCTGTTCCCCCTCCCCCTGCTGTTCCCCCTCTTTCCCCCTCCCCCTGCTGTTCCCCCTCTTTCCCCCTCCCCTCCCCTGCTGTTCCCCCTCTTTCCCCCTCCCCCTGCTGTTCCCCCCTTTCCCCCTCCCCCTGCTGTTTCCCCTCTTTCCCCCTCCCCCTGCTGTTCCCCCTCTTTCCCCCTCCCCCTGCTGTTCCCCCTCCCCCTGCTGTTCCCCCTCTTTCCCCCTCCCCCTGCTGTTCCCCCTCTTTCCCCCTCTTTCCCCCTCCCCCTGCTGTTCCCCCTCTTTCCCCCTCCCCCTGCTGTTCCCCCTCTTTCCCCCTCCCCCTGCTGTTCCCCCTCTTTCCCCCTCCCCCTGCTGTTCCCCCTCTTTCCCCCTCCCCCTGCTGTTCCCCCTCTTTCCCCCTCCCCCTGCTGTTCCCCCTCTTTCCCCCTCCCCCTGCTGTTCCCCCTCTTTCCCCCTCTTTCCCCCTCCCCCTGCTGTTCCCCCTCTTTCCCCCTCCCCCTGCTGTTCCCCCTCTTTCCCCCTCCCCCTGCTGTTCCCCCTCCCCCTGCTGTTACCCCTCTTTCCCGCTCCCCATGCTGTTCCCCCTCCCCCTGCTGTTCCCCCTCTTTCCCCCTCCCTCTGCTGTTCCCCCTCTTTCCCCCTCCCCCTGCTGTTTCCCCTCTTTCCCCCTCCCCCTGCTGTTCCCCCTCTTTCCCCCTCCCCCTGCTGTTCCCCCTCTTTCCCCCTCCCCCTGCTGTTCCCCCTCTTTCCCCCTCCCCCTGCTGTTCCCCCTCTTTCCCCCTCCCCCTGCTGTTCCCCCTCTTTCCCCCTCCCCCTGCTGTTCCCCCTCCTTCCCCCTCCCCCTGCTGTTCCCCCTCCTTCCCCCTCCCCCTGCTGTTCCCCCTCCTTCCCCCTCCCCCTGCTGTTCCCCCTCCCCCTGCTGTTCCCCCTCCCCCTGCTGTTCCCCCTCCCCCTGCTGTTCCCCCTCCCCCTGCTGTTCCCCCTCCCCCTGCTGTTCCCCCTCCCCCTCCCCCTGCTGTTCCCCCTCCCCCTGCTGTTCCCCCTCTTTCCCCCTCCCCCTGCTGTTCCCCCTGCTGTTCCCCCTCCCCCTGCTGTTCCCCCTCTTTCCCCCTCCCCCTGCTGTTCCCCCTCCCCCTGCTGTTCCCCCTCTTTCCCCCTCCCCCTGCTGTTCCCCCTCCCCCTGCTGTTCCCCCTCCCCCTGCTGTTCCCCCTCTTTCCCCCTCCCCCTGCTGTTCCCCCTCTTTCCCCCTCCCCCTGCTGTTCCCCCTCTTTCCCCCTCCCCCTGCTGTTCCCCCTCCCCCTGCTGTTCCCCCTCTTTCCCCCTCCCCCTGCTGTTCCCCCTCTTTCCCCCTCCCCCTGCTGTTCCCCCTCTTTCCCCCTCC
Source organism: Scyliorhinus torazame (assembly GCF_047496885.1). Lineage (NCBI taxonomy): Eukaryota > Metazoa > Chordata > Chondrichthyes > Carcharhiniformes > Scyliorhinidae > Scyliorhinus > Scyliorhinus torazame. Next base: position 356,339,630 of record NC_092709.1, on the reverse strand, counting down.
CCCTGCTGTTCCCCCTCTTTCCCCCTCCCCCTGCTGTTCCCCCTCTTTCCCCCTCCCCCTGCTGTTCCCCCTCTTTCCCCCTCCCCCTGCTGTTCCCCCTCTCTCCCCCTCCCCCTGCTGTTCCCCCTCTTTCCCCCTCCCCCTGCCTCTGCTGTTCCCGCTCGCCGGGTTTACCCTCGATCCGGGTCTTCTCCTCCGGCGTGTCTACCGTATCCCAGCAACCGGCCCCGCCCCCATGCGCCCCTTAGCCCCGCCCCCATACGCCCCTTAGCCCCGCCCCTCCCTCTGTCCCTCCCTTCCCCCCCTCCCCCCTCCACCCCAGTCCCGCCCCTGCCCCATGTGACCGCACACCGGCTGCGCGGCGTCCCCATGGTTACCGCGGCCTAGAACTCGCCGAGAAGCCTCAGAGAGAAGCCAGCCCGGGGCAGAGAGAGACAACACCACAACAGGTCAGAGAGAGACAGGGAGATGGCAGTGTATTTACTTAACACTTGATTGCATTGAAACCCAGCAGGTCGTGTTTGAGACAAATGAAAAGGATTATCCATGGAACTGAAGCCCCAGTCAGAGAGGCTGTATTACACTTGCGGGAACAGCTCTGCCCAACACAGACCCAGACACAAAAGCAAATTCACCATACCTGGCCTAAAACTCAGTTCAAAACCTTTCCTGTGCGTTGAAGTCAAGCATCAAGTTATCTGCAGTGTCTAACAACTGAAATGAACATCACTTATTGTCACAAGTAGGCTTCAAATGAAGTTGCTGTGAAAGGTCTCCACATTCCGGCGCCTGTTCAGGGAATTGAACCGTGCTGCTGGCCTGCTTTAAAAGCCAGCTGTTTAGCCCAGTGTGCTAAACCAGCCCCTAAATTAACTGAGCTGAATTGGGCATTTAAAAAAATCTGCCAAGCATTTACATAGACAAACAGACAGAGTCAGGCAGTCAGTCCAAGACACAGACAGACAAACAAATAGAGACTGACCCCCCCCACACACACACACACCCACCCACCCACAGAGATAGAGAGAGAGACACACACACACAGGTCATCGTGAAGGGCAAGAGCAGCAAAAATGCGTGTTTGTCTCAGCACTGGATATTCCTGGGAGATGTTATTCCAGAATGCTGACGGCCTCCACACCGGGTCGGATGACCCCCGCGCAGCCTCATTTCTTTTCATTCAAAAGGTGGCAGCGGCCGAGATTCTCGGACTAAAGTCAGTAACAGCCGCTGGGAACGTCTCCCACGATTGGGACCACCACAAGAGTGGTGTGACTGATTGCTCTGCGACCGTCCCGACACCTGTCCACAACTCGCGGCCCGTACTTTGAAAAACATTGGGCTTGGTCACTGGGACATCATCTCAAAATCCATGCCTGGCTGCTCGGGACAGACCTGTTGCACCGTAGAATGTGTGCAGAAGGGGCCATTTGGCCTGTCGTCCAGGATTGAGCAAGCTATCTGAAAATGAAAATTGTTTTATTGTCACAAGTAGGCTTCAAATGAAGTTACTGTGAAAAGCCCCTTGTCACTACATTTCAGTACCTGTTCAGCTAGGCTGGTACAGGAATTGAACTGTGCTGTTGGTCTGCCTTGGTCTGCTTTAAAAGCCAGCGATTTAGCCCAGTGTGCTAAACCAGTCCAGCTATCTCCACACCTGCATATACTCATTAAAAGCAGTAGGTGCCACTTAAATTGATGACTACAAATATTTGGCAAGGGTAATGAAGGATATGGACGTCATTTGATCAGAGAACAGCATATTGTTACTGCATAGACAGACAGGTTCAAGATGGCGAAACGGCTTTCATGAGAAGTTGAACCTATCGGCCTCCTTGTCTAATTTAAACCTCTGCAAGTATACTTTTCCCTATGGAAGATTGTTTGTTGTTGCAGGATGTACAAGAGGGAGAAGAGCATTCAGATTAAGAGCAGTGCTTCTGCCTTCTACAACAACCTCAGCATCCTGCCCATCACTGATAAGAACCTCACATACTTTGCTGTCATCCATGGCAGTGTGGTGAACATGGTTAGTGCCTCCACCGACGGCCTCAACCTCTCTCATCGGCAGCTGCAGTCCAAGGAGGGAGGCATGGTGCATGGCACTTCCTTAATCATGCAGGTATGGACAGGCTCCTTACATCCTCTCTCCTCCCAGCCGTTCACTGGGCTATGGGTTAATGAAGGCTGTCGCTTTCCACAGGGGCAGCCTGATGATGTGAACTCCTTCCATGCATCTCAGCACCAGCCTAGATGGGGCACAGTGCGTCCTTCACCCTTGGTCTTGACACTTGTCATTTAAAAAGGAAATCCAGTACAAAGCCAAAATATTCCCCTAAAAGTGAAGGGTGATACCAACAGGTCCAGAGAACCCTGGATTTCAAGCGATGTACAGCATTGGATAAGGAAAAAAACGGGAGGCTTATAGCAGATTCGGGGGGTCTCAAAACATGGATGCCCTGGAGGAGTATGGAATGTGTGTATGTGTGTGTGGGGCGGGGGGGGGGGGGGTGGGTGGAGGGGGGATTTCAAAGTAAACCAGGAGAGCAAAGAAGAGGCATGAGAAAAAACCGGCGGGCAAAATGTATATTATGAGCAAGAGGCTGACCAGGGAAAGAATAATAGCTTATCGTCACAAGTAGGCTTCAATGAAGTTACTGTGAAAAGCCCCTAGTCGCCACATTCCAGCACCTGTTCGGGGAGGCCGGTATGGGAATTGAACCCACGCTGCTGGCCTTGTTGTGCATTACAAGCCAGCTGTTTAGCCCACTGTGCTAAGCCAGCCCCAAGAGTAGGAACCATTGGTGGCCAAAGTGACAACCTTTGTGTGGAGCTGAAAACATAGGCGAGGTATCAAATGAGTATTTTGCATCTGTGTTCACTATGGAGAAGGACGATGTAGATATAGAAAGCAGTGAGGGGGGCTGTGATATAATTGTGCAGATTAGCATGGAGAGGGAGGAGGTGTTAGCAGTTCTACCGGGATTAAAAATGTATAAATCCCCCAGGCTCAGATGAGATGTGTCTCTGGCTGCTGTGTAAAACCATGGAGGAGATTACAGCAGCTCTATGGCTAATTTTCAAATCCTCTCTGGGAGGTGCCAGAGGATTGGAGGACAGCTAACTTGGTTTTAATATTCAAGAACGGAAGTAAGGAAATAAAGCAGGTAATTATAGAACAGTGAGTCTAACATCAGTGGTAGGGAAACAATTGAAAAAAATTCCAAGGAACAGAATTAGTTTGGACTTGGAGAGGCAAGGATTATTTAAGGATAGTCAGCATAGCTTTGTTTGACGAGATCATGTCTCACAAATTTGGTTGAGTTTCTCGAAGAGGTCACTAGGTGTGGAGATGAGGGCAGTGCAGTTGATGGGAGGAGTATGCATGGACTTCAGTAAGACTTTTGACGAGGCCCTGCACAGGAGACTAAGAAGGTTCGAGCTCATAGGATCCAGGGGAATTTGGCAAATTGGATCCAAAATTTGCTGAGTAGCAAGAAGCAGGGCATGATGGATGTCGGTTGGTTTTGTGAATGTCCAATTGTGTTCCACAGGTATCAGTGCTGGGTCCATTATCGTTTGAAGTGTGTATTAATGATCTAGATGTGAATGTGTGGGGGGGGGGGGGGATGATCAGTAAGTTCACAGATGACACAGAAATTGGTGGTGTTGTAAATAGTGAGGAGGAAAGCCTTAGATTATAGACGGATGGTCAGATGAACAGAACAGTGGCAAATGTAACCCTGAAAAATGTGAGGTGTTGCACTTAGGGAGGACAAACAAGGCAAAGGAATGCTCGATGTGCTTGTCCACAGATCCCTGAGGGCAGCAGGATAGAGAGATAAGGTGTTTTCTTTTTAAAAATCATTATTACAGAATATGGGCGTCGGTGGTTAGGCCAGCATTTATTTCCCATCCCTAGTTGCCCTTCAGAAGGTGGTGGTGAGCTGCCTTCTTGAACCGCTGCAGTCCTCCAGAGTATTGACAGTCAGAGAGATCTAGGTGTACAGGTCCACAGGTCACTGAAAGGGGCGACACAGGTGGAGAAGGTAGTCAAGAAGGCATACGGCATGCTTGCCTTCATTGGCTGGGGCATTGAGTATAAAAATTGGAAAGTCATGTTGCAGCTGTATAGAAACTTAGTTAGGCCACACTTGGAGTATAGTGTTCAATTCTGGTCGCCACACTACCAGAAGGATGTGGAGGCTTTAGAGAGGGTGCAGAAGAGATTTACCAGAATGTTGCCTGGTACGGAGGGCATTAGCTATGAGAGCGGTTGAATAAACTCGGTTTGTTCTCACTGGAACGACGGAGGTTGAGGGGAGACCTGATAGAGGTCTACAAAATTATGAGGGGCATAGACAGAGTGGATAGTCAGAGGTTTTTTCCCAGGGCAGAGGGGTCAATTACTAGGGGGCATAGGCTTAAGGTGCGAGGGGCAAGGTTTAGAGGAGATGTACGAGGCACGTTTTTTACGCAGAGGGTAGTGGGTGCCTGGAACTCGCTGCCGGAGGAGATGGTGGAAGCAGGGACGATAGTGACGTTTAAGGGGCATCCTGACAAATACTGAAAAATGAATAGGATGGGAATAGAGGGATATGGACCCAGGAAGTGTAGAAGATTCTAGTTTAGACGGGCAGCATGGTCGGCACAGGCTTGGAGGACCGAAGGGCCTGTTCCTGTGCTGTACTTTTCTTTGTTCTTTGTTCCTTGAGGTGTAAAAGCAAATTACTGCAGATGCTGGAATCTGAAACGAAAGAGAATGTGGAATGAGAATGAAAGATGAGTCAGAGCCACAGACAGGGCCCTCAACAGTGTGCGGTCCTCTCCAGCGCCACTACCTTCGCCCCCCCCTCCCTCCCAGAACAAGATAAAGACCGACCTCCTCAGAAGACAAACATGGGACACATCCGACAGAATACCCTTCGTCGTCCAGTACTTCCCCGGAGCGGAGAAACTACGTCATCTTCTTCACAGCCTTCAACACGTCATTGATGACGATGAACATCTTGCCAAGGTCATTCCCACACCCCCACTACTTGCCTTCAAACAACCGCGCAACCTCAAACGAACCATTGTTTGCAGCAAACTATCCAGTCTTCAGAACAGTGACCTCGACACCACACAACCCTGTCATGGCAATCTCTGCAAGACGTGCCAGATCATCGACATGGATACCACTATTACACGTGAGAACACCACCCACCAGGTACGCGGTACATACTCGTGCGACTCGGCCAACGTTGTCTACCTCATACGCTGCAGGAAAGGATGTCCCGAAGCATGGTACATTGGCGAGACCATGCAGACGCTGCGACAATGAATGAACGGACATCGCGCAACAATCACCAGGCAGGAATGTTCCCTTCCAGTCGGGGAACACTTCAGCAGTCAAGGGCATTCAGCCTCTGATCTCCGGGTAAGCGTTCTCCAAGGCGGCCTTCAGGACCCGCGACAACGCAGAATCGCCGAGCAGAAACTTATAGCCAAGTTCCGCACACATGAGTGCGGCCTCAACCGGGACCTGGGATTCATGTCGCATTACATTCATCCCCCACCATCTGGCCTGCGAAATCCTACCAACTGTCCTGGCTTGGTACAATTCACACCTCTTTAACCTGGGGTTACCCCATCTCTGGATCTGTAAAGATTTAATCACTTGCTAATGCTCGCATTCCAAGCATTGTTTGGCATCTTTGAATTTGTCTATATATGTGTTTCTGGAACAGACCTCTTCATTCACCTGAGGAAGGAGCAGCGCTCCGAAAGCTAGTGACATCGAAACAAACCTGTTGGACTTTAACCTGGTGTTGTAAGACTTCGTACTGTGCTCACCCCAGTCCAACGCCGGCATCTCCACATCCCAGAACAAGGATAGAGTCCCCCCTCGTTCTCACATTTCATCCCACCAGCCTCCGTATGCAAAGCATAATCCTCCGCCATTTTCGCCAACTCCAGCGTGATGCCACCGCCAAACACATCTTCCCATCACTCCCTCAGTCAGCATTCCGCAGAGACCATTCCCTCCGAGATAATCTAGTCCACTTCTCCACCATACCCAGTACCTCTCCCCTTCACCCATGGCACCTTCCCATGCAATCGCAGTAGGTGTAACACCTGCCGCTTTACCTCTTCCATGCTTAACATCCCAAGCCCAAAACACTCATTCCAGGTTAAGCAGCGTTTCACTTGCATCTCTTCCAATTTGGTCTACTGCATTCGCTGCTCCCAATGTTGTCTCTATATCGGAGACCAAACGCAGACTGGGTGATTGCTTTGCTGAGCATCTTCGGTCTGTGCGCATTCAGGACCCTGACCTTCCTGTTGCTTGCCATTTTAACAAAAGACCCTGCTCCCAGGCCCACATGTCTGTTTTTGGCCTGCTGCAATGTTCCAGTGAAGCTCAACGCAAACTGGAGCAACAACATCTCATCTTCCAGTTAGGCACGCTACAGCCTTCCGGTCTCAACGTCAAATTCAACAACTTCAGATGATCGGCTCTACCCCACCTCGACCCATTTGTTTTCATTTCATTTTAACTGTCTTTTACCATTTCTTTCTTGATATATATTTAATTCCCCTCCCCCAATCTTATCCACCTTTCCTTCACCTTTCTCCTCTTTGCTTCCCCCTTTTCCTCTCCCCACATCTACAGTTTACCCTCTGATGTTCGTTTCCCTGCTGTTTGGCCTTTCACATCTTTTATTCTCTGGGGACTGCCATTAGCATTCTTTCCCCTTGGTTTCTGCGGCCATTAGAACCCCATTTCCCTGGGTTTCTGTGGCTATGACTCATCTTTCATTCTCACTCCACAGTATAAATATTCCCCTCTTTCTCTGTCTGTTAGCTTTGACAACGAGTCATCGGACTCGAAACGTCGGCTCTTTTCTCTCCCTACAGATGCTGCCAGACCTGCTGAGATTTTCCAGCATTTCCTCTTTAGTCCCTGAGGTGCAGCTACACACACAGTGCTGTTGAGGAGGGAGTTCCAGGATTTTGACCCAGCGACAGTGAAGGAACGGCAATATATTTCCAAGTCAGGGTGGTGAGTGACTTGGAGGGGAACCTCCAGGTGGTGGGGTTCTCAGGTATCTGCTGCTCTTGTCCTTCTAGATGGTAGCGGTTGTGGGTTTGGAAGGTGTTAAGAAGGTATATGGGATACTTGCTTTTATTAGCCAAGGCATAGAATATAAGAGCAGGGAGGTCATGATGGGGCTGTATAAAAGGCTCATTAGGCCACAGCTAGAGTACTATGTGCAGTTCTGGTCACCACACTATAGGAAGGATGTTATTGGACTAGAGAGAGTGCAGAAGAGATTCAGCAGAATTTTGCCTCAGTTATGAAGTGAGACTTGATGGACTGGGGTTGTTTTCCCTGGAGCAGAGAAGGCTGAAGGAGGACCTGATTGAGGTTATAAAATTATCAGAAAGAAACTTTTCTCCTTAATAGAGTAACCGGGGGGGGGGGGGGGCGGTGGAATAGGGTTAAGGTAATGGGAAGGAGGTTTAGAGGGGATTTGAGGGGGAACCTTTTCACCCAGAAGGTGGTGGAAATCACTGCCTGGTCGAGGCAGGAACCCTCACAATATTCCAGAAGTTTTTAGAAGAGCACTTGAAACGCCCAAGCATTCGAGCTACGGACCAAATGTGGAAAATGGGATTCGAATTGGTAGGTGCTTGATGGCTGGTACTGACACGATGGGCCGAAGGGCCTCTTTCTGTGCTGTAAAATTCTCTGACTATTGCTTTACATTAGAATGCTTCTACCGCTTGCAATACTGTCTGATGATTGTAATGCCACATGAATCAGGTGGTTCTTGATATTACCAGAAACCAATTTGGTGAAGAATAGTATGAAAGTCAATCTTTATGTCCTTTTAAATGCATTTATTTATTTGGTGACAGTGTAGAGGGAGGTTTACCCTGTATATAACCCCGTGCTGTACCTATCCTGGGAGTGTTTGATGGGGACAGTGTAGAGGGAGCTTTACTCTGTATATAACCCCGTGCTGTACCTGTCCTGGGTGTGTTTGATGGGACAGTGTAGAGGGAGATTTACTCTGTATCTAACCCCGTGCTGTACCTGTCCTGGGAGTGTTTGATGGGGACAGTGTAGAGGGAGCTTTACTCTGTATATAACCTCGTGCTGTACCTATCCTGGGAGTGTTTGATGGGGACAGTGTAGAGGGAGCTTTACTCTGTATCTAACCCCGTGCTGTACCTGTCTTGGGTGTGTTTGATGGGGACAATGTAGAGGGAGCTTTACTCTATCCAACCCCGTGCTGTACCTGTCCTGGGTGTGTTTGATGGGGACAGTGTAGAGGGAGCTTTACTCTGTATCTAACCCCATGCTGTACCTGTCCTGGGAGTGTTTGATGGGTCAGTGTCGAGGGAGCTTTACTCTGTATCTAACCCCGTGCTGTACCTGTCCTGGGAGTGTTTGATGGGGACAATGTAGAGGGAGCTTTACTCTGTATCTAACCCCGTGCTGTACCTGTCCTGGGAGTGTTTGATGGGGTCAGTGTAGAGGGAGATTTAATCTGTATCTAACCCCGTGCTGTACCTGTCCTGGGAGTGTTTGACGGGGGCAGTGTAGAGGGAGCTTTGCTCTGTATCTAACCCCATGCTGTACCTGTCCTGGGAGTGTTTGATGTGGGCATTGTAGAGGGAGCTTTACTCTGTATCTAACCCCGTGCTGTACCTGCCCTGGGAGTGTTTGATGGGGACAATGTAGAGGGAGCTTTACTCTGTATCTAACCCCGTGCTGTACCTGTCCTGGGAGTGTTTGATGGGGTCAGTGTAGAGGGAGATTTAATCTGTATCTAACCCCGTGCTGTACCTGTCCTGGGAGTGTTTGATGGGGGCAGTGTAGAGGGAGCTTTGCTCTGTATCTAACCCCATGCTGTACCTGTCCTGGGAGTGTTTGATGTGGGCATTGTAGAGGGAGCTATACTCTGTATCTAACCCCGTGCTGTACCTGTCCTGGGAGTGTTTGATGGGGACAGTGTAGAGGGAGCTTTACTCTGTATCTAACCCAGTGCTGTACCTCTCCTGGGAGTGTTTGATGGGGGCAGTGTAGAGGGAGCTTTACTCTGTATCTAGCCCCGTGCTGTACCTGTCCTGGGAGTGTTTGATGGGGACAGTGTAGAGGGAGCATTACTCTGTATCTAACACCGTGCTGTACCTGTCCTGGGAGTGTTTGATGGGGACAGTGTAGAGGGAGCATTACTCAGTATCTAATGAGTGTTGCACCTGAGCAGGGCTGTTTGAAGCAAAAAACATTTACACAGCTGTTGAATATGTCATATTGTAAGAACATTTGCAGAGCTGTGAGTCATTGTTGACCATTTTCCTTTCTATCTTTGTCCAGGCCTCATGGTGTGTGTTGCCTTCTCGAATTCTCTTGGTACTGGCGTCACAGAAAGGTATTCAGGTAATGGAGGCACAGAGCTGGAGTTGGAGTAAACCTGAATGTATGGCCTAGTATCTGTGCAATATATTCTCATTTTAAAATTTCCGGCCTTGGGTGACTCTGTGTGGAGTTTGCACGTTCTCCCCGTGCTTGCGTGGGCCCGGGTGCTCTGGTTTCCTCCCACAGTCCAAAGATGCGCAGGCTAGTTGAGTTACGGGGATATGGTGGGTAGTGGACCTAGGTAAGGTGCTCTTTCGGAGGGTCGAAGCAGACCCGATAGGCCGACTGGCCTCATTCTGCACTGTAGGGATTGTGAGAAATTCTGTGGGTAACCTGTTTAATGTTTCTCCATAAGACAGCCCCTTTGACAATATTGAATTCTTTACCCGTCAGTCTGGCCTCAATAAAACTCGAGATGGATTTTGTAGGTATAGTATTATTTATTTCTAACCAACTTGCAAGTCTGACTCGCTCCACAGAGACTCAGAACACAGAAGCTGTCTCCTGGACCCCTCAAAACAAATGAGGTCGGAGACAAAGAGATCTCTGCAAATACATTCAAATGGTATCAAGTTTCACATACACGATTCCCATAGGTCATCCTATACTCCTCCTGACCTGGCCATACATCCTGATTGGCTCACATCGCATTCCTTAACCCTGGGCCTCTTGTTACCCAGCATCCTTTTCCCCATCTTCCTTGCCATGCTTTCTGAATCCCTTTGTCCTTTGTGAACTCACTGCTATTAGACTGATCACATCTACATTACTGTAACTAATATTTGAACTAACTATTTTATATCACTTTCGTTTGTTCAATTCCTCATTCCCTCCTTTTATCATTTCATGATAACCTATCTGTCCAACCCGTAGCTATGGCCTCTCATCTAAGAAGATTTGTCGCTGCATTTCCAATTCCTGTTGCAGCACCCCGTCATCCGCTGCACCCTCGTGGATCCTAACGGCCAAGATTCCAGGGGCGTCTATCCGTTCCAGTGCACCCCGCATTCTACCCATCACGCATTTAAGGATGGCCAGGCCCACAAAGATGCAGCCGAGTGCCACTGCTAAATACATGGCCATATTTATCAACCAGTCCTTCCAACCTCCAAATCCCCAGTTACCCCAAGAGCCAGGATCCTGCATTCCGTCCAGGTGATCCCGTATGCAACCCATAAATTTAGCGGTTAGGTCTTGAACTCCCATGATACACTTGCCCTGCACTATGGCGCACACCCCACCCTCTCGGGCCAGAAGATAGTCAAGAGCATACCGGTTCTGCATTGCAAACAAACGCAGCTGAGACAATTCCTTGGTTATTGCCCCGAGGGCTCCCAAGGTTTTGTATTCCTATCGCTGACCGCCAAGGAACCCCCACACCTCCCAGTGTCAAGACGCTCAGAATTCCCCACCCGGCTGAGTGGCCCCGGCCCGGTTGGGTGCGAGAACCTGAGGTTTTTTCCAGTTCTCGCAGAATTCAGCTGAGACTGCCCGGCGTGCCAACTGATTGTGCAGCATCCACGCCGAGGGGCAGAGGACTGTGGTAGGGACTAGATTCCAATAGCAATTTGGCGGGGAAATGGGGGTGACAAAACATTGGTCGCTGTGCCATTAAAAAAAAGTAGTATCCTTGCTCCGTGTGCAGGCTAGCATCACAATCAGTATATCAGTTGGGTAGGGATCCCCCATTAGCCCAGTTTATCCAGCTTTGGAACGCCCATTTGGGCCTCCTAGCAATGCGGAAAGCCCTAGTCCCAACAATGATGTGAGAGACATTCGCCCAGCCACAAAGGAGCTGGAGGCCGGTGTTCAATGGAACGCAGGTGGTGTTGTAACAGATTTAGTGGCCGGATGCCTGAGTGATATGACACCTCCTATCCACACAGGTGGGGAACAGATATGTTATATTCGTTTCCACCTCTACCAGCAAACAGCCGTACCCGTCACTGCTGAAACAATTCTTGTACGACCGGGAGTTTATTGGGAGTGAAGTGGGTAGGTATGTACGCCCTCCACCGTTGCAGCCTATCATACTGTGAGTGGGAATTATCCCGAGGAAGGGGAAGGCAAATAGCCGGTGGTGCTGAACCCGGATCGTAAGGAAGAGTGACTTGCTCGGGCAGTGTCTCGGATCGCTGACAATGAACCACCGTTTGGGGAGTGCCCCAAAGCGGTGAAACAGAAAATAACCTAGACACCGATGCGGGGTTCGGGTAGCAGACAACCCGTCCGTGGCCATACAAGCGGTGGTAGATCTGGTAGAAGAGATTCATGTTACCCAGGTTTCCCTCATTCTGGGTCCGAAATGAATTAAGTATATCGCCTGTTAACCCACGTTCTAGTTGTACTCCCCTTTTCACATGCTCCGTCCTTTTTCTAGTCCCTCTCTCTCTCTCTCACAACCTCTTCCTACCCTCTCAGCACGGTCTGACTTTACCTTTGTGGCACCAATCTTAACACATCCAAAATCAAATTTACATGCACTCCAAAAACAAGGCAATGTCCATGTAATGTTCCCTTCCCATCGCCGGGACTGGTGCAATTGCTTCATGAGTCCTGCATTGACCGTTAATCTGATGACCTTCCACAAGTCGATACCCTGTCCTCTTATATGGGGGCAACGAAGAACGTCACCTCGGCATAAGTGAAATGTCCGTGTAGTTTGGTTGGGGTTACAGATGTAGATGATATTTCCCTTTTCCATTTCCGCCGCCGATGTCACTCCAAGCGATGCGAGGCCGAAGATTACACAGGCAGTGCGTAGCCACCCCATCATGCTCCACACCTGTAAAACAGCACTGGGGAAGGGAGGCAGGTTAATCGGTCCGATAAAAGGAGGCCCGTTACCAGAACTTAACTGAGCTGGTATACCGTACCGGGGAATGATTTCCCGCATCAGAACTTTAACCACAGTAGCAGCTTTATTATCAGTAGTCGGATACGCCTCAACCCATCTGCTGAACACATCCACAATGACCAAAACATATTTATAACATTGACACCTTTCCAACTCAATGTAATCCATTTGGAGCGTCTCAAAGGGACCACTGGGCAACGGGGTTTGCCTCATACCACAAGGGATACCTTTGCAGGTGTTATATTGCTGACAAATCAAACACCGATTACTGATACTCTGGGCCAACCCCTGCATTTTAGGGTGCCACCAAGTGTCCAGCAACAAATCACTAGTCCCCCGCACCCCACAATGAGTTGCAAAGTGTACACATTCGATGACCCATAAAGCCAGTACCTCAGACATACAAGTCTGATGTGCTGGCGTGGTCCATAAAGAGGAAACAGAATCATATGTACAACCTAACCGTTTCCACATTTGTTTATCACTCTCAGGAGCATCCTCCTGTAACCTTATGACTTCTTGGATGGTTGGCATTGGCTTGTCAGAGGCAGACCTATTTATTGCAGATTGTTTAGTCTGACTTAACATTTCAGGCACCATCACTTGCTGAATTTGCGCGGCTGTCCGCGCTGCACAATCTGCTCGTTCATTACCAATGGCAACTGGGGTCTTACCGTTTGTGTGGGCAGTGCATTTAATGACGGAAATCTGCGCGGGCATAAGGAGGGCCTGCAGTAGGTCATTAACTAAACCCTGGTGGGATATTTCCGTGCCGGCCGAGATAAGGAATCCCCTATTCTCCCAGAGCTGTGGGTTGGCTGAAGTCGAGTGTTAATCGTTTCAGGGACATCAAAATATTTTATGGCAGTGCCGTCCGGCGTGACTTGAAGTGCGTACTCTGTTGGATCCGAATGATCCACTGCCCTCCTTACCATAGGCCCCAGATCCTTGGCATGGTACTGGTCATGGACCTGATGTGTATCATGAGGGCCTACAGAAGCTGACTGTGGCCATAAATGTGGTGGTGTTGTAACAAAATCGGCTGAACCTGCTTTTCCCGTGACTGTGGCTGTAACTTTGACTGGCCATTCGGTCCCAATTAACGGCCGGTATTTGTCCTCCAACTCCCTGTTCTGTCCGGTTCTGTCATAGGCCAGGGTAACGTGGTGCAGTGAATGTTCAATGTCTAACGTCCACCACTGGGTAGTGATAGAAATATAGCACTGTTGTCTCATCCTCCATGATTGAATCGTTATCCTTTCGTCTCCGCACTCTAGCTTTAGCTGGAAGGTACACAGTAAATCTCAGGCCAACAAGTTACAGTCCAATCCAGTAGTCACCACAAACTGATGATCTGTAGACTTATTCTCATAAGTGACTGTCACAGGTTCAGAAATAGGGTACTCACACACGTGTCCTTGGAACCCCGACAAATGCTGGGTGTGGTCGGATAGTGGTAGTCGAAGTTCTCATTGCACCGAAGACATGGCTGCTCCGGTATCGATTACAAATGGGTGATGTTGATCTCCTATCTGCAGAGAAATAATAGGTTCCCTTTCCGAGTGGAGAGTCCTTATGACTAAATTAGCTAGTCAATCTTGTGTTGGGAAAGGGTTTGCCTGGGAGAAGTCGGTGTACCTCGTCTGTCCTCCCCTTGGTGGGTACCCCCTCCTTTGGGTCGGGTAGTCTCCTTCTGCTGCCTGTTCTTTTAAAGGGGCATTCCTGATGCCAGTGATCTGCACGGCCGCCATTAAAACATGCATTGTTCCCTCTATATCTGCCGCTGGTTGGGGGTCTCAGATCATCCTTTTTCATTACATACTCAGTCTTAATCTTTGTAACTGTGCCTCCTTCCTGGCCTACACCCTCCTTCCAATAAAATCTGACTGCCCTGGCCATTCGGGAAGGGTCGTTCTCTGTCCAATTCATGTTATTACATTTCACGGCAGTAGACACGGAAGGTGGTAGGCAATGCATTAACATAGCACAATATTGAGGGGAATTCTGACCATTTTGGTACAGCAAGTCGCCTGACTGCCCACGGTAGATTTCATTAAAACGTTCCAGAAATTCCTCTGGCTCTTCAGTCTTTTTAGGTTTGAGGTCTAAGATAGCAGAGATGTTTATGGGCTTTTGAAATGTGGCATTCAACGCATTCAGGATTTGTGCCCGTCTATCATCGTCCAAGGCATGGGCTTGCTGAAGTGCAGCGTGGCTAGCATAATTCAAGTGGTTGAGGTGTCTGCGGTACTCTGCTGGGGTTAAAAGCTGCTGGACTAGGGCCCAGAGGCCCCTTGAATCAGCTTGATAAACTGAGATGGTAGTTCTCAGATAGTCCACGAAAGCAGCAGATTTCTTCCTGTCTGGGATTGCAGCCAGAGTAGCCTCATCTCACGGGGTCTCCATGGGAAATAAACGTCTATCGTGGGCTGGGCTGCTGCTGTTGCAGCATCAGTGTTGAGTATTTTCCTAATCGGCAACTGTCTCAGAGTCTCACTAGGGGGCGCTTTAGCAGATTCCTCTGGCTCTTCAAAGACTTCGACGTCCTTCCCTTCCACTAGGGTGAGCTCCGGCTCCTCAGAACCATTCCCGTCCTCTTTCTTGAAAATGAATGAATGAAATGAAAATGAAAATCGCTTATTGTCACAAGTAGGCTTCAATGAAGTTACTGTGAAAAGCCCCTAGTCGCCACATTCCGGCGCCTATTCGGGAAGGCTGTTACGGGAATTGAACCGTGCTGCTGGCTTGTCTTGGTCTGCTTTCAAAACCAGCGATTTAGCCCTGTGCTAAACAGCCCCATTGTTCTCATACTTTTCTGTCCTACCATATCGGTCTTAAGGGGTCTAGGTGATCTGCGTAATTGTTTCTGGATAGGATCAGGCCCCTCTCTCATTGTCTGAGATCGGGTCCTAGAGCTAACTGGGCTTGTGGAACAGAGCTCCCCTTCTCTAACAGACTGTGAAGGTGCAGAAATAGGACTCAAACTATTAATCGAAGGGGCTGGAGAGGCTGGCATGGTTTAAATCTGGGGAGCAATGACTGGATATAAATTATGATACCCTCGTGGTTCTGGAATTAGTGCAGCCAATGCTAGCGGTGCAGTCGGGACTCTGCTCGACATGGTCCAATTCTCTAGTTCATCCTCTGTCTCTGTCAATGCAAGGCCAGCCATTGAACTACGTAGCCCATTTTTTTTACTTGAGTCTGCCCCGCTAGGTGTCTCCCTCTCTTTACTTGCACGTTCTTTTTTTAATGCACACCTTTTTCAAGATCTCCAGAGTGTTCTGGTTCCCCCCTTCACTAATTGGAATCCCGATTTTAAGGGCATTTTCTTGCCAACTTAATAACATGATCTTATCCCTCTCCTCTTGACAATATTATCTTCATAATCCAATTAACTCTTTAGCTTTCATACTTTGGCTCTTTTTTTATTTGCCTATTTATAACCAATGGCAATTTTTGCTACTTGGCAAAGTTATTTAAAAAGGTTTTAACAGTTTTCTTTTAAAACTTAAAATATTTGAAAATTCAAATTGAATTACTGCAAACTGCAAGCTTAGTTCTGATCTCGACTCAGAACTAAATTTACGATTTGCTTAACACAAACTTGTATAACTTACAACTTAATTAATTCTTTATCTTAACAATTTTTCTTTTAACAAGTTTTTCTTACATTCACAAAAGTGTTGGCTGCTATCAATGAGGGAGCAGTTAGCTGCGGTGATGTATACCGGAGCAAAGTCAACTGTCATCTCCAGATTTACACTTTTAAAAATGGTGTCAGTGAGTTTCTTTCAGTTTCTATTAATTCACAAATAAAATGAAATAAACATTATTTCAAGTGATTCAAACTTAAGATTCTGGCAATTTCAATCAATTGCTTGCTAAAATAATTAACTTTTATCAAAGAGGTGGCGAAACCCACTGGTTTCCTTTAATTAATTCAAAACGTAACTTTGCTGGAGTTCACTGACTCAAAGGAAAGGTATCCGATTACACCACAGGCTGCTGCTGTTATCTCAAGGCCCGAGTGAGAAGTACTGTCTGTAGTCTTTAGTTTTGGCTGCTGTTAACCCTTTGAGAGATTTCTGCTTTAACTAAAATGCAGCATCCAGTTCTATGGATGCGTCTTTGTTTTGAAATTTATCCAAGCAATTCCCCATAATCTCTACCTAGTCCTCAAGACTGCGTTTCTCGCCACTACAGTCCAAGGATACAATTTTAGCTTAATCAACTATAGTTTCCAAAACACACACGTGGAATTAAATCAATTCGAAACACACACACGTGGAATTAAACCATCATCCGATGTCCCATCAATTCCAAAACACACACACATGGAATTTAACCATCATCCGATGTCCCATTAATTCCAAAACACACACACATGGAATTAAACCATCATCCGATGTCCCATCAATTCCAAAACTAACCCAAAACTGAACAATCAATATTATGATATCCCATCAGTTTAATTTTCTAATCCCCAGACTGACCTTTGATTTCGTCGTGACGATCTTTCCGTACCAACCACGAGTGACCAGACCAATCAGACCATGAGAAGAGGGGAAACTCAATGTGGTCATTTTCCAGCTACACACATTGTGGGCCCGTTTCCACTTTCCTTGTCCAACATCAGTCTAGTTCTGATTTTGCAGCTGGCCGGTGACTGTCTGGAGAAGTCCCGGGTTTCGGCACCAAATGACACTATTGAATTCTTTACCCGTCAGTCTGGCCTCAATAAAACAAGAAGGCAGACTATTATCTGAATGGCTATAGATGGAGAGAGTGGGAATGTGTAACGAGACCTGGGTGTCCTCGTACACCAGTCACTGAAGGTAAGCATGCAGGTGCAGCAGGTGGTAAAGAAGGCAAATGGTATGCTGGTCTTCATTGCGAGAGGATTGGAATACAGGAGCAGGGATGTCTTGCTGCAGTTATACAGGGCCTTGATGAGGCCACACTTGGAATATTGTGTGCAGTTCTGGTCTCCTTATCTGAGGAAGGATGTTCTTGAGGGAGTGCAGAGGTGGGCGGCGCGGTAGCACAGTGGGTAGCACTGTTGCTTCACAGCTCCAGGGTCCCAGGTTTGATTCCCGGCTTGGGTCACTGTCTGTGTGGAGTCTGCACGTTCTCCCCCTATTTGCGTGGGTTTCCTCCGGGTGCTCCAGTTTCCTCCCACAAGTCCTGAAAGATTTGCTGTTAGATAATTTGGACATTCTGAATTCTGCCTCGTTTTGGTGGTGAGTGCCTGGAACGCGTTGCCAGGGGAGGTTGTGGAAGCAGATACATTAACGGTGTTCAAAAGGCATCTTGAGAAACACATGGATAGGATGGGTATAGAGGGATACGGCACAAGTAAGTGCTGAGGGTTTTGGCAAAGGTTGGTATCATTACCGGTACAGGCTTGGTGGGCCAAAGGGCCTGTTCCAGTGCTGTATTGTTCTTTGTTTGTACCCAAACAGGCGCCGGAATGTGGCGACTAGGAGCTTTTCACCGTAACTTCACTGCAGTGTTAATTAAGCCGACTGGCGACAATTAAGATTATTAAAAAAGGTTTACCAGACTGATTCCTGGGATGGCGGGACTGACGTATGAGGCGAGATTGAGTCGATTAGGATTATATTTGCTGGAGTTCAAAAGAATGAGGGGGGATCTCTCAGAAACCGATACAATTCTAACAGGACTGGGCAGGGTAGATGCAGGAAGAATGTTCCCGATGGTGGGGGTGTCCAGAATCAGGGGTCACAGTTTGAGGATACGGGATAGACCATTTAGGACAGAGACAAGGAGACATTTCTTCACCCAGAGAGTGGTCGGTCTGTGGAATTGGTTACCACAGATGATGTTGAGGCCAAAACATTGTATGTTTGAAGAATCAGTTAGATATAGCACTTGGGATAAAGGGATTAAAGGATATGGGGGGAAAGTAGGAACAAGTTACTGAGCTGGATGATCAGCCATGATAATGTATGGAGGAGCAGGCTCGAAGGGCCGAATGGCCTCCTCCTGCTCCTGTGTTTCTATGTTCAATATAATTGTTTCCTGCACACTCACCGTTTGTGTCCTTACAGATGTATGAATCTGATGGTTCTATCATGGTGTACTGGCACGCTTTGGATACCCCAGAAGCATCAACAGGTATCAATGAAAACGTTCTGGTGAGACACTCTGCAAGGTTTTATTGACAGTTGGTTTCCAGGTGCAACAGGTGATTAAGAAGGCGAATGGAATTTTGTCCTTCATTGCTAGAGGGATGGAGTTTAAGACTAGGGAGGTTCTGCTGCAATTGTATAAGGTGTTAGTGAGGCCACACCTGGAGTATTGTGTTCAGTTTTGGTCTCTTTACCTGAGAAAGGACGTCCTGGCGCTGGAGGGTGTGCAGAGGAGATTCACTAGGTAAATCCCAGAGTTGAGGGGTTTAGATTACGAGGACAGGTTGAGTAGACTGGGACTTGTAGGAGCGGTTTCAAGACCTGTGTATTGAGTTCTTCCACGTAGGGTTATTCCCAGTGGCTCAGCTCAGTACAGAGAGAAACAAAAACACCACAACCTGGACAAGATGGCTATTTAATCAAGCTTGTTACGTGTACACGGAGAACAGACTGGATATCAGCCAAGGCCTGTTCTACCGAACAAAGAGACGGGCACAGTAATTATACAACGTTCAAAAATCAATAGCCCACCCCAGTTGAACACGATCCAATCCCTGAAGCTGCTTCTTTTAAACTTATCCAATAGAATTGCAAGCAGTGTTTAAGCTTCGTCCAATAGAGTCGCAAGCAGCGCATGATTGATTATCATACTGACAGCTGCTTACAATCCCAGCAGCTTGCTTACTGTTTGTGAGAAACAGAACAACAGAAAGGGCGGAATTCTCCAACCCCCCCCCCCCCCCCCACCTGGTCGGAAAATTGCCAGGGGGCGGCGTGAATCCTGCCCCTACCGGCCACTGAATTCTCTGGCGCCGGAGAATTGGCGGGGGCGGGAATCGCGCCGCGCCGGTCGGCGGCCCCTCACAGCGCCCCCCCCCCCGGCGATTCTCCGACCCGCGATGGGCCGAAGTCCCGCTCATTCTATGCCGGTCCCGCCGGTGTAAATTGGACTAGGTCCCTTACCGGCAGGACCTGGCAGTGCGGGCGGGCACCGGGGTCCTGGGGGGGGGGGGGGCGCGGGGCGATCTGCTCCCACGGTGGCCTGGCCCGCGATCGGGGCGCACCGATCCGCGGGCGAGCTTGTGCCGTGGGGGCACTCTTTTCCTACGCGCCGGCCGTGTAGGCCTCCGCGATGGCCGACGCATAGGTGACCCCTGCGCATGCACGGGGATGACATCAGCAGCCGCTGACGCTCCCGCGCAAGCGCTGACCCGCGCCGGCCGGCGGAGTCCCTTTGGCCCTGGCTGGTGCGGCGCCAAAGGCCTTCCACGCCTACCGGCGGGGCGCCAGCCACTCCGGGGCGGAGGATTCCGCACCTTTGGGGCAGCCCGACGCCGGAGTGGTTCACGCCACTCCGTCCCGCCGGGACCCCCGTCCCGCCGGGTACGGGACAATCCCGCCCAAGATGTCTGAAGTAATGTCCCTTTGGTCAAATGAGCTATCCTAAATCCCATTTGAGTACTTATTACTGCTATGTCCTAAAAATACATGTTTAATGGTTAATAATGATTACTCAGTCCTATAATTCATCACAATCCTTAATAAAACAACTTATGTAAAACTACTCATGCTAACGATTCAGTTTTAAGAGGTATCATTGCTGAACCCTCCCCTTCAGGTCTGTACTCGTTGGAATTTAGAAGGATGTGGGGGGGATCTTATAGAAACATATAAAATTGTGACATGAACAGATAGGCTAGATGCGGACAAGTTGTTTCCACTGGCGAGTAAAGCAGAACTAGGGGGCATAGCCTCAAAATAAGGGGAAGTTGATTTAGGACTGAGCTTAGGAGGAACTTTTTCACCCAAAGGGTTGTGAATCGATGGAATTCCTTGCCCAGTGAAGGAGTAGAGGCTCCTTCATTAAATGTTTTCAAGATAAAGATAGTTTTTTGACGAATAAAGGGATTAAGGGTTATGGTGTTCGGGCCGGAAAGTGGAGCTGAGTCCACAAAAGATCAGCCATGATCTCATTGAATGGTGGAGCAGGCTCGAGGGGCCAGATGGCCGACTCCTGCTCCTAGTTCTTATGTTCTTATAACAGTGTTGCTGATGCAGGATTGCAGTTCTCACAGAGCAATGGAGAAAGCCTTTTGGCCACAACTCTCCTTATTTGGGCCATACAGAGGAACAGGAGTAAGCCATTCAGCCCCTCCAGCCTGTCCCATCATTCAATGAAATTGTGTCTCAATGGACTCTCTGGCCCCTCCTAAAGCTCTGTGACGAAGGGTAGTGCGGGACGGTCCGAATGTGTTTCTCTCCATTCACCCGCGTGAGCTTCGAGAATGCTTTACTGGTGAAAGGCTTGTCGTTATCAGTAACAAGCATCTCCGGGAGACACTACACTAGGGTTAGTTTCTCAATGATGTTCGGTGAAGTGGTGGACGACGTCCGGTAAACGTCCATCCATTTTGAGTGGGCGTCGACGAGTTGTAAAAGTATTGACCCTAAGAAAGGCCCTGCGAAGTCTGCTTATAACAGCAGCCAGGGACTGCCTGGCCAATCCTCGGCTGAAGTGAAAACACAGGAACAGCAGTTGACCGTTCAGCCCTTCGAGCCTGTCCCACTATCCCAGGGGATCACGGCTGATCTGTGACCTAACTCCATATACCTGCCTTTGGCCCATGTCCCTCAATATCTTTGCTCAACAAAATTCTATCTCAGATTTAAAATTAACACCTGTATAGCTTCAACTGCTGTTTGCGGGAGAGAGTTCCAAATCTCTACCACCCTTTGAGTGAAGAAGTTCTTCCCAACATCTCTCCTGAACGGCTTAATCCTAATTTTTAGACTGTGAACCCTAGTTTCAGAATCTCCAGTGGAAATGGTTTATCTTTACCTACCTGTCTTTTCCTGCTAATATCCAGCGGAGCGTTGACACAAATTAAAATATTCTCCTGTCATTTGAAGGGGTTCCAGTCATGTTGAAATCGTCGACCCTCTCAATGTGTCAGCTGTAGCCTGGGTGGAACTTTTTACTCCGAGACAGAAGGTCCTGGGTTCAATCACGGCTGCAGAAACTTAGCAAATAAACTAGGCTCCAAGTACAGAACTGAGGGAGAGCTGCCCTGATGGAGGGGGAGTATTGAGGGAGAGCCGCCCTGATGGAGGGGGAGTATTGAGGGAGAGCTGCCCTGATGGAGGGGGAGTATTGAGGGAGAGCTGCCCTGATGGAGGGGGAGTATTGAGGGAGAGCTGCCCTGATGGAGGGGGAGTATTGATGAAGAGCTACCCTGATGGAGGGTGAGTGTTGAGGGAGAGCTGCCCTGATGGAGGGGGAGTATTGAGGGAGAGCCGCCCTGATGGAGGGGGAGTATTGAGGGAGAGCTGCCCTGATGGAGGGGCAGTATTGAGGGAGAGCAGACCTGATGGAGGGGGAGTATTGAGGGAGAGCTGCCCTGATGGAGGGGGAGTATTGAGGGAGAGCAGACCTGATGGAGGGGGAGTATTGAGGGAGAGCTGCCCTGATGGAGGGGGAGTATTGAGGGAGAGCTGCCCTGATGGGAGGGGGAGTATTGAGGAAGAGCTACCCTGATGGAGGGTGAGTGTTGAGGGAGAGCTGTCCTGATGGAGGGGGAGTATTGAGAGAGAGCTGCCATGATGGAGGGGGAGTGTTGAGGGAGAGCTGCCCTGATGGAGGGGGAGTATTGAGGGAGAGCAGACCTGATGGAGGGGGAGTATTGAGAGAGAGCTGCCCTGATGGAGGGGGTGTATTGAGGGAGAGCTGCCCTGATGGAGGGGGAGTATTGAGAGAGAGCTGCCCTGATGGAGGGGGAGTATTGAGAGAAAGCTGCCCTGATGGAGGGGGAGTATTGAGAGAGAGCTGCCCTGATGGAGGGGGAGTATTGAGAGAGAGCTGCCCTGATGGAGGGGGAGTATTGAGGGCGAGCTGCCCTGATGGAGGGGGAGTATTGAGAGAGAGCTGCCCTGATGGAGGGGGAGTATTGAGGGCGAGCTGCCCTGATGGAGAGGGAGTGTTGAGGGAGAGCTGCCCTGATGGAGGGGGAGTATTGAGAGAAAGCTGCCCTGATGGAGGGGGAGTATTGAGGGAGAGCTGCCCTGGTGGAGGGGGAGTATTGAGGGAGAGCTGCCCTGATGGAGGGGGAGTATTGAGAGAAAGCTGCCCTGATGGAGGGGGAGTATTGAGGGCGAGCTGCCCTGATGGAGGGGGAGTATTGAGGGAGAGATGCCCTGATGGAGGGGGAGTATTGAGAGAGTGCTGCCCCTGAAGAAGGGGGAGTATTGAGAGAGAGCTGACCTGACCTAGTGTAGATGGAGTTTAGAGTGGTTTGACAGGTCGGCGCAACATCAAGGGCCGAAGGGCCTGTACTGCGCTATGTTCTATGTTTTAGACTAGAATGACTATGATTTAGCGGCCATTACTGAAACATGGTTAAAAGATGGTCACGACTGGGAGTTAAATATCCATGGGTATCAGACTATACGAAAGGATAGAATGGACGGTAAGGGGGGTGGTGTAGCTTTGTTGTTTAAGGATGGCATCCGGGCAATAGTAAGGGATGATATTGGTGCTATGGAGGACAAGGTTGAATCAATTTGGGTGGAAATAAGGAATAGTAAGGCGAAAAGGTCACTGATAGGAGTAGTGTATAGGCCACCAAATAGTAACAGGATGGTAGGGAAGGCAATAAGCAAAGAAATAACGGATGCATGTAGAAATGGTACAGCGGTTATCATGGGAGATTTTAATCTGCATAGCGATTGGTTTAACCAGGTTGGTAAACGCAGCCTTGAGGAGGAGTTTATAGAATGTGCCCGGGATAATTTCCTTGAACAGTATGTAATGGAACCTACAAGGGAACAAGCGGTCCTAGATCTGGTCCTGTGTAATGAGGCAGGATTGATTAATGATCTCATAGTTCAGGATCCTCTTGGAAGGAGCGACCACAATATGGTGGAATTTAAAATACAGTTGGAGGATGACAAGGTAAAATCAAACACTAGTGTTTTGTGCTTAAACAAAGGCGATTACAATGGGATGAGAGAAGAACTAGCTAAGGTAGACTGGGAGCAAAGACTTCATGGTGAAGCAGTTGAGGAACAGTGGAGAACCTTCCGAGCGATCTTTCACAGTGTTCAGAAAAGGTTCATACCGACAAAAAAGAAAGACGGTAGAAAGGGGAAAAATCGACCGTGGATATCTAAGGAGGTGAGGGAGAGTATCAAATTGAAGGAAAAAACATACAAAGTGGCAAAAATTAGTGGGAGACTAGAGGACTGGGAAGTCTTTAGGGGACAACAGAAAGCTACTAAAAAAGCCATAAAGAAGGGTAAGGTAGACTATGAAAGTAAACTGGCTCAGAACATAAAAGCAGATAGTAAAAGCTTCTACAAATATATAAGACAAAAAAGAGTGGCTAAGGTAAATATTGGTCCTTTGGAAGATGAGAAGGGAGATTTAATAATAGGAGACGGGAAAATGGCTGAGGAGCTGAACAGGTTTTTTTGGGTCAGTCTTCACAGTGGAGGACACAAATAACATGCCAGTGACTGATGGAAATAAAGATATGATAGGTGAGGACCTTGAGATGATTGTAATCACTAAGGAGGCAGTATTGGGCAAGCTAATGGGGCTAAAGGTAGACAAGTCTCCTGGCCCTGATGGGATGCATCCCAGAGTGTTAAAAGAGATGACTAGGGAAATTGTAAACGCAATAGTGATAATTTATCAAAATTCACTAGACTCTGGGGTGGTCCCAGAGGATTGGAAAGTAGCAAACGTGACACCACTGTTTAAAAAAGGTGGTCGGCAGAAAGCGGGTAATTATAGGCCGGTAAGCATAACTTCAGTTGTAGGGAAAATGCTGGAATCTATCATCAAGGAGGAAATAGTGGGGCACCTGGAGTGAAATTGTCCCATTGGGCAGACGCAGCATGGGTTCACAAAGGGTAGGTCGTGTCTGACTAATTTGGTAGAATTTGTTGAGGACGTTACCAGTGCAGTAGATAACGGGGAGCCAATGGATGTGGTACATCTGGATTTCCAGAAAGCTTTTGACAAGGTGCCACACAAAAGGCTGCTGCATAAACTAAAGATGCATGGCATTGAGGGTAAAGTGGTAGCATGGGTAGAGGATTGGTTAACTAACAGAAAGCAGAGAGTGGGGATAAATGGGTGTTTCTCTGGTTGGCAACCTGTAACTAGTGGGGTCCCTCAAGGATCAGTGTTGGGCCCGCGGTTGTTCACAATTTACATAGACGATTTGGAGTTGGGGACCAAGTGCAATATGTCAAAGTTTGCAGACGACACTAAGGTGAGTGGTAAAGCAAAAAGGGCAGAGGATACCGGAAGTCTGCAGAAGGATTTGGATAGGTTAGGTGAATGGGCTAGGGTCTGGCAGATGGAATTCAATGTTGCCAAGTGTGAGGCTATCCATTTTGGGAGGAATAACAGCAGAATGGATTATTATTAAACGGTAAGATGTTAAAACATGCTGCTGTGCAGAGGGACCTGGGTGTGCTGGTGCACGAGTCGCAAAAAGTTGGTGTGCAGGTGCAACAGGTGATTAAGAAGGCTAATCGAGTTTTGTCTTTCATTGCTAAAGGGATGGAGTTCAAGACTAGGGAGGTTATGCTGCAATTGTATAGGGTGTTGGTGAGGCTGCATCTGGAGTATTGTGTTCAGTTTTGGTCTCCTTACCTGAGAAAGGACATATTGGCACTGGAGGGAGTGCAGAGGAGATTCACTAGGTTGATCCCAGAGTTGAGGGGATTAGATTATGACGAGAGGTTGAGTAGACTGGGACTGTACTCATTGGAGTTTAGAAGGATGCGGGGGGATCTTATTGAAACATATAAAATTATGAAGGGAATCGATAGGATAGATGCGGGCAGTAGTGGGGATTGCTGCACTGTCAGAGAGGCAGTGTTGAAGGAGCACCGCACTGTCAGAGGGCGGTATTAGGGATTGCTGCACTGTCAGAAGGGCAGCATTGAGTCAACGCGGCACTGTTGGAGGGGCATTACTGAGGCCGCAGTGTACTGTCTGGGAGGCAGTGTTGTGGGAACCTCGTCCCCTGCCAGGATGTTAATAGTGGGAGGGAGGATTCAGCAATGGCAATGTTGTTGAATGTCAAGGGGATTGGTCAAATCTTCCCTTGTTGGAGATAATCATCGCCTGGCACTTGTGTTCCATGCCCATCATCACGCAAACCTGAATGTTTCCCAGGTTCTGCTACATTCAGGCATAGACAACTTCTACTTTGCTGATTCTGGCTGAGGGTAAACATTAGCCAGCACACTTCTTCAAATAAAGGATGTTTTATATCTAGCTGAGAGTCAGCACATCCACAGTGCAGTATTCATTCAATACAGCCCCGTCATCAGGGCAGTTCTCTCTCAATACGTCCCCTCCATCAGGTAGCTCTCCAACAATACTCCCCCTCCATCAGGGCAGATCTCCCTCAATACTCCCCCTCCATCAGGGCAGCTCTCCCTCAACACTCACCCTCCATCAGGGGCAGCTCTCTCTCAATACTCCCCCTCCATCAGGGCAGCTCTCCCTCAATACTCCCCCTCTATCAGGGCAGATCTCCCTCAATACTCCCCCTCCATCAGGGCAGCTCTACCTCAATACTCCCCCTCCATCAGGGCAGCTCTCCCTCAATACTCCCCCTCCATCAGGGCAGCTCTCCCTCAATACTCCCCCTCCATCAGGGCAGCTCTCCAACAATACTCCCCCTCCATCAGGCAGTTCTCTCTCAATACTCCCCCTCCATCAGGGCAGCTCTCTCTCAATACTCCCCCTCCATCAGGGCAGCTCTACCTCAATACTCCCCCTCCATCAGGGCAGATCTCCCTCAATACTCCCCCTCCATCAGGGCAGCTCTCCCTCAATACTCCCCCTCCATCAGGGGCAGCTCTCTCTCAATACTCCCCCTCCATCAGGGCAGCTCTCCCTCAATACTCCCCCTCCATCAGGGCAGCTCTTCCTCAATACTCCCCCTCCATCAGGGCAGCTCTCCCTCAATACACCCCCTCCATCAGGGCAGCTCTCCCTCAATACTCCCCCTCCATCAGGGCAGCTCTTCCTCAATACTCCCCCTCCATCAGGGCAGCTCTCCCTCAATACACCCCCCCATCAGGGCAGCTCTCTCTCAATACTCCCCCTCCATCAGGGCAGCTCTCCCTCAATACTCCCCCTCCATCAGGGGCAGCTCTCTCTCAATACTCCCCCTCCATCAGGGCAGCTCTCCCTCAATACTCCCCTCCATCAGGGCAGCTCTACCTCAAGACTCCCCCTCCATCAGGGCAGCTCTCTCAATACTCCCCCTCCATCAGGGCAGCTCTCCCTCAATACTCCCTCTCCATCAGGCAGTTCTCCCTCAATACTCCCCCTCCATCAGGGCAGATCTCCCTCAATACTCCCCCTCCATCAGGCAGCTCTCCCTCTCCATCAGGGCAGATCTCCCTCAATACTCCCCCTCCATCAGGCAGCTCTCCCTCAATACTCCCCCTCCATCAGGGCAGATCTTCCTCAATACTCCCCCTCCATCAGGGCAAATCTCCCTCAATACTCCCCCTCCATCAGGCAGCTCTCCCTCAATACTCCCCCTCCAGCAGGGCAGCTCTCCCTCAATACTCCCCCTCCATCAGGGCAGCTCTCCCTCCATACACCCCTCCATCACAGCACCTCTCCCTCAATACTCCCCCTCCATCAGGGCAGCTCTCCCTCCATACACACCTCCATCACGGCAGCTCTCCCTCAATAATCCCCCTCTATCAGGGCATCTCTCCCTCAATTCTCCCCCTCCATCATAGAACATAAGAACTAGGAACAGGAGTAGGCCATCTGGCCCCTCGAGCCTGCTCCGCCATTTAATGAGATCATGGCTGATCTTTGTGGACTCAGCTCCACTC
Source organism: Scyliorhinus torazame (assembly GCF_047496885.1). Taxonomy (NCBI): domain Eukaryota; kingdom Metazoa; phylum Chordata; class Chondrichthyes; order Carcharhiniformes; family Scyliorhinidae; genus Scyliorhinus; species Scyliorhinus torazame. Next base: position 356,312,326 of record NC_092709.1, on the reverse strand, counting down.
TCCGGCCCGTACACCATATCCCCGAATCCCTTTATTCTTTAGAAAGGTATCTATCTTTTTCTTTAAAACATGTAAAGAAGGAGCCTCAACTGCTTCACTGGGCAAGGAATTCCAGAGATTCACAACCCTTTGGGTGAAGAAGCTCCTCCTATACTCCGTCCTAAATCTACCTCCCCTTATTTTGAGGCTATGCCCCCTAGTTCTGCTTTCCCCGACCAGTGGAAACAACCTGCCCGCATCTATCCTATCTATTCCCTTCATAATTTTATATGTTTCAATAAGATCCCCCCGCATCCTTCTGAACTCCAATGAGTACAGTCCCAGTCTACTCAACCTCTCGTCATAATCTAATCCCCTAAACTCCGGGATCAACCTAGTGAATCTCCTCTGCACCCCCTCCAGTGCCAATATGTCCTTTCTCAGGTAAGGAGACCAAAACTGAACACAATACTCCAGATGTGGCCTCACCAACACCTTATACAATTGCAGCATAACCTCCCTAGTCTTGAACTCCATCCCTCTAGCAACGAAAGACAAAACTCGATTAGCCTTCTTAATCACCTGTTGCACCTGCACACCAACTTTTTTGCGACTCGTGCACCAGCACACCCAGGTCCCTCTGCACAGCAGCATGTTTTAACATCTTACCGTTTAAATAATAATCCATTCTGCTGTTATTCCTCCCAAAATGGATAGCCTCACACTTGGCAACATTGAATTCCATCTGCCAGACCCTAGCCCATTCACCTAACCTATCCAAATCCTTCTGCAGACTTCCGGTATCCTCTGCCCTTTTTGCTTTACCACTCACCTTAGTGTCGTCTGCAAACGTGGACACATTGCACTTGGTCCCAACTCCAAATCGTCTATGTAAATTGTGAACAACTGCAGGCCCAACACTGATCCTTGAGGGACCCCACTAGTTACAGGTTGCCAACCAGAGAAACACCCATTTATCCCCACTCTCTGCTTTCTGTTAGTTAACCAATCCTCTACCCATGCTACCACTTTACCCTCAATGCCATGCATCTTTAGTTTATGCAGCAACCTTTTGTGTGGCACCTTGTCAAAAGCTTTCTGGAAATCCAGATATACCACATCCATTGGCTCCCCGTTATCTACTGCACTGGTAACGTCCTCAAAAAATTCTACCAAATTAGTCAGACACGACCTACCCTTTATGAACCCATGCTGCGCCTGCCCAATGGGAACACAGTGCAGTGTTCCCTCAATACTGCCCGTTTGACAGTGCATTGTTCAGTCAACACTGCCCGTCATCCAGTGAGTGGAGATGTTTGAAGTTCGGGTGAAAAGGTCTTGACCTAGATGAAATGTTTGTATTCACTGAGTAGATTGGAGATGCAGTGATCCAAATTTGTCAGGTTTGTCAGTCACAGTGACTCATTTCGTGTCCCTAGACACTGGTGGGGAAGAAATCCTAATTTTCCCTTTTTTCCCCCCCCTCTTCCCAGCAGATGCTGTGTTTGCCCGAGGAATTGGAGCAACCAGGAGTCACTACATCTGTGTGGGTGAGTACTGTTCCCTGAATTCCACCAACATTACAACAATGGAAATGCCACCAGTGTTAATGCAGTAATCCTAATAGGCATGTGTGTGCAGTGGTTCTACATTCCTTTACTTCACTCACCTTTCCAAATACTCTGCACATCTGGCATAGTTTAGTCACCCACTCCATTGGGGCCTTCCACACCCTCTCAACCCTATGTAAATAAACATTTCTGCTACTCTCTGTCCTAAATCATTTGCGCTAAAGCTCGACCTATGAAGCCTTGTTCTAGACCCTCAATCACTGGAAATGGTTTGTTGGCCTTAGTTTCATAGTTTGCCAGTCCCAGGCGTATACCCTGTCACAGTATTGATGTAAATGGAGAACATTGATCTAGCAAATGTTAGAGGTAATTAGTAAATCAGCTCGAACGTCTCTAGTGGGCTCTGATTCCTCCTTGACTAACTGCACTCTCTCTACCAACCCGTGCAAAATGTTTTATGACCTTTTCCCATCAAAAGTTAAGCACTGTTGCTGTTCATTCCTGCAGTATTAGTACCATGAATTGAGAGGCCAGGGGCGAAATTCTCCGGAAACGGCGTGATGTCCGCCGACTGGCGCCCAAAACGGCGCAAATCAGACTGGCATCGCGCCGCCCCAAAGGTGCGGAATGCTCCGCATCTTTGGGGGCTGAGCCCCAACATTGAGGGGCTAGGCCGACGCCGGAGGAATTTCCGCCCCGCCAGCTGGCGGAAAAGGCCTTTGGTGCCCCGCCAGCTGGCGCGGAAATGACATATCGGGGCGGCGCATGCGCGGGAGCGTCAGCGGCCGCTGACAGTTTCCCGTGCATGCGCAGTGGAGGGAGTCTCTTCCGCCTCCGCCACGGTCTCGGAAGGGAAAGAGTGCCCCCACGGCACAGGCCTGCCCGTGGATCGGTGGGCCCCGATCGCGGGTCAGGCCACCGTGGGGTCACCCCCCGGTGCCAGATCGCCCCACGCCCCCCCCCCAGGACCCCGGAGCCCGCCCGCGCCGCCTTGTCCCGCCGGTAAGGTAGGTGGTTCAATTTACGCCGGCGGGACAGGCAATTTATCGGCGGGAGTTCGGCCCATCCGGGCCGGAGAATCGAGCGGGGGGGCCCGCCAACCGGCGCAGCGCGATTCCCGCCCCCGCCGAATATCCGGTACCGGAGACTTCGGCAACCGGCGGGGGCGGGATTCACGCCAGCCACCGGCGATTCTCCGACTCGGCGGGGGGTCGGAGAATGTCGCCCCAGATGTGCGCTAACGTTGTGTGATTTATAGTTTTTGTGCTGGTACAGAACCAATTTCCCCACCTCAGCCCTGATCTTTGAGAGCGGCTGCCTCTTAGGCCAGGTTATATCTGCCTCAGTTTCCAAACAAGTGCTCAATTAAAAACTCTGACTTGACCATCCGTGTTCTGTTCGCTAATATTGTCAGCTGGCATCTTTGGACTCAGTCAGCTCAACAACCTGTGATTTTTCTAACAAATGAGTTTCCCCCTGCCTGCTTGTTTCATTAGTTACTGTGTCCCATTTATATCTCCGATATCTGTACCTCTGCTATCTGCTGCATTAATCTTCTTCGACCTTTGCTCTTTCTACTGTCACAATATCCTGGGCCAGTGCACGGTTAATTCCAGCCCCACTTGCCGCGGAGTCACAGCACAATTGAAAGGAACTATTCATTTTAAAAATACCCAAAGTCTTTGGCCAATCACCCTAGGTTTGTAAATTTAAACACAAGCATCTTCTATTATTAACAATAACTATAATACGCAGCAGACAAAACTATTATCTAATTTCTAACCCCCTCCCCTCTTTAACTCCCCCCAACCTCCGTGGCAGAGAGATCTGAGGCTCCTTGTTCATGAGTCACAGAAAACTAGCATGCAGGTACAGCAGTTCTTAGAAGATGTAACAAACAAAGTGGATAATGGAGATCCTGGAGATGTAGTATATCTGGACTTTGAAAGCGTTTGATAAGGTGCCGCACAGAAGGTTAATTCACAAGGTGAGATCACATGGGATTAGGGGTAATTTATTAGCTTGGATAGAAGACTGACTGACGGACAGAGACAGAGAGTCGGGGGAAATGGGCCTTTTTCTTAATGGCAAGATGTAACTAGTGGGGTGCCACAGGATTCGATCCTTGGGCCCCAGCTATTTACAATCTACATAAACGACTTGAAATGAATTGAAAATGAAACTTGGATACAGGGATAGGAATTTCTATCGCCAAATTTGCAGATGACACAAAATGGGTGGGACAGTAAGTTGCAATGACGGCACAAGAACCTTACAAATGGATACAGATAGGTTAGAAGAGTGAGGTCATGCATTTTTGTCAGAAAAATGGGAAGGCAACTTGTTATCTGAATGGGGAAAGACTTTGGGTGCTCCGTTGCAGAGAGGTCTGGGTGTCCACGTGCATGAAAACTAGCACGCAGGTAGAGCAGATAATAAATAAAGCGAATGGATAGTTGTCATTTATAGCTAAAGGGATAGAGTATAAAGCTAAGGAAGTGTTGTTGCAATGTACAAGGCATTGGTGAGGCCGCACCTGGAGTATTGTGCACAGTGTTAGTCCCCTTATTTGGGGAAAGATGTAGTGGCATTGGAGGCAGTTCAGAGGAGGGTCAGTAGATTGATTCCAGAAATGAGGGGTTTGTCGTCTGAAGCGAGATTGAACAGTTTAGGCCGATACTCTCTGGAGTTTAGAAAAATGAGGGGAGATCAAATCGAGGTATACAAGGTGCTAAAGGTATGGATAAAGTAGAGGATGAGCGGATGCTTCCTCTTGTGGGACAGAGGTCATAGTCTTAGGAGTAACATTTAAAATGGAGTTGAGGAGAAACTACTTCTCGCAAAAGGTTGTGAATCTGTGGAATTCGCTACCTCAGAGTGTGGTACCCCAGGATGCTGGAACAGTGAGTTGATTTATGGAGTTTTTTAGGATTTTTAATTGATAATGGGTTGAAGGGTTATTGTTACAACACCCTGGCCAAGTGCGTGGTCACTGGAGGCCTGTGACCAGTGGTGTGCCTCAGGGATCGGTGCTGGGTCCACTGTTATTTGTGATTTATATTAATGATTTGGATGAGAATTTAGGAGGCATGGTTAGTAAGTTTGCAGATGACACCAAGATTGGTGGCACAGTGGATAGTGAAGAAGGTTATCTAGGATTGCAACGGGATCTTGATCAATTAGGCCAGTGGGCCGACGAATGGCAGATGGAGTTTAATTTAGATAAATGTGAGGTGATGCATTTTGGCAGATCGAATCAGGCCAGGACCTACTCAGTTAATGGTATGGCGTTGGGGAGAGTTATAGAACAAAGAGATCTAGGAGTACAGGTTCATAGCTCCTTGAAGGTGGAGTCGCAGGTGGACAGGGTGGTGAAGAAGGCATTCGGCATGCTTGGTTTCATTGGTCAGAACATTGAATATAGGAGTTGGGACGTCTTGTTGAAGTTGTACAAGACATTGGTACGGCCACTCTTGGAATACTGTGTGCAGTTCTGGTCACCCTATTATAGAAAGGATATTATTAAACTAGAAAGAGTGCAGAAAAGATTTACTAGGATGTTGCCGGGACTTGATGGTTTGAGTTATAAGGAGAGGCTGGATAGACTGGGACTTTTTTCCCTGGAGCGTAGGAGGCTTAGGGGTGATCTTATAGAGGTCTATAAAATAATGAGGGGCATAGATAAGGTAGATAGTCAACATCTTTTCCCAAAGGTAGGGGAGTCTAAAACTAGAGGGCATAGGTTTAAGGTGAGAGGGGAGAGATTCAGAAGGGCCCAGAGGGGCAATTTCTTCACTCAGAGGGTAGTGAGTGTCTGGAATGGGCTGCCAGAGGTAGTAGTAGAAGAAGCGGGTACAATTGTGTCTTTCAAAAAGCATTTAGATGGTTACATGGGTAAGATGGGTATAGAGGGTTATGGGCCAAGTGCGGGCAACTGGGACTAGCTTAATGGTAAAAAACTGGGCGGCATGGACTGGTTGGGCCGAAGGGCCTGTTTCCATGCTGTAAACTTCTATGATTCTATGATTTCCAGCCCCACAGAGCCCGGAGTCCCAACAGAAGTGAACGAACCAATAATTCGTACTTTCTGAAAATCTTTAACCCTTGACTGCTCCAGTGAGTTACAGACACCAGATTTATAATTAAAACATTAACATACTTTATTAATAAAAAGAGGAAAAGATGAATATGTAAAGAAATAACAGAACAATGGCCTATCAGTCCAGCTAATCTCAAAACCCTGTCCCACCCTCGACCCAGACACACACAAGACAGACTCAAGGTAAGGGTTGTGAGGAATAAAAAAAACAGGGATTAAAGAATAGGTTTGAGATGAGTTCGCTGCTGGTTGCGGAAAATAAATTTCCTCGAGGTTCAGGTTGATGCAACTCCGCCCTTCAACCACCAGATGGCGTTTCATCCAGGAATTCCAAGTCGGTGCAATTCTGCTCTTTGGCCAGTAGGTACGGCATGTTCAGATCTGTAATTCTGGTTTCCGGCCACCAGATGGTGCAGTCCACAGGATGCTCAGATCAGTGCACGTCTGCCTTTCTGCCACCACTTGGAGCTTTCGCCTCCCTGTGAGGTTAATACAGCTCTGACCCTGGAATTAGCGGTTTATACTTGCCTGATTCCTGTGCAAGACTCTGGTGCTTTTATCACAAATGCTCCCATCTTAAGCTTTAATTTCGAGCTCTTCCCAGTCCCTAGCACACACAGTTCGAAGGTTACTGACCTTTGGGAAAACGGCTGGCACTTTCACGTTCACAATCTCTTTCCCAGTTCTGATGGCTTTAAACAAGAAAGTCTTCACAGATTGGGCTAGAATGCCTCTTAAAATCATCTGGCAGAGAGAGAGAGAACCTTCAGGGTCCTTGCTCGCTGCCTTGCTTCACAGAACTAAACAAAAGATGGAATTCTCCAGAAGACCTGGTGCCTTTTTGAAAGTTTCTGACTGGCTTCACCAACCCCAGGCCACGATAAGAGAAGGCTGAAAATTCCACGTCTACCGATTGGCTGCTCGCCAAGTCTATCATATGACACCACAGGTTCTGCCACAGAACCTAGAGGGGACGTCTGGGTCCTGTCCATTAGGGCAGAGGTGTTCCAGCTCTGCCTAAAATCTGTAGTTAAACAGAAATTCCAAAGGGTGCAGTAATATCGTAGCAGCTAACCAGAAGACTGTAGATCAAAGCAGGCTGCAGGACAGGGATAAAAAGAGGGACACGCGGCAGACAGAAGGTTTTACAACAATATCTTAACATTATGGAGAATGGGCAGGACGGTGGCGTTAAGGCCAGGATGAGATCAGCCATGATTGAATGGTGGAGCAGACTTGATGGGCCAAATGGCCTAATTCTGCTCCGATATCTTATGAACTTTTGAACACTCTATATACACAGACAAGACAGACAAATACAGAGGGGAAAGAGGGGTGTAAAAATAATGCTTAAAGTAAACGGATAAAAGTCCCTTTCAGATTTAGGTCTTCCAGTTAGATTGTTCTTCAGTCTAGGCCTCCAGTTGGATGATGCCTTTCAGTCTGTAATGGTTCTCATCGTAAATTCATCAGGGTCTCAAGATTTCTCTGCAGACTCCGAACCAGCGGGCAGGAACAATTTAAAAGAGAGAGAGAGATCAACGCACAACCTCTTCTCTCAACGTCCAGGAGCTTCCACTCCTGGGCTCTCTGAAAACAGCACCTGACAGGAACCAATTGCTGTCTGTTGCCAGGCAACATACGGTCCTCAGCCAATCCATTGGTCGCCAGGCAACCGATCAAACTGAACCCCTCCAATCTCTCGTGTGCCAGAAAGTCTTGAGTTATTCTTTTCAAAATCTAAATCTTCAAAACAGAGTGTACTATTCTGCAACTTTTAAGTTCCTCAATTCCCTGCTCGCCTTAAAGGTTTACGTCCAATAAAGACCCATGAACTAAAACGATAATGACAAAGTAAAAATAATAGGAAATAAGGGAATCAACGGAAAGGGCGCTTACGCTGCCCTTGGTTTCCTTGTGACTAATGAAAATATTAATAGCAGGCCAATGCTGTTGGGTAAGTCCAGTTTTTGTTCTTTCATGGAATGTAGATGTTGCAGGCTAGGCCAGCATAATTGCCCATTCCTAATTGCCCTTCACAAGGTGGTGGTGAGTTACCCTATTGAACCGCTGCAGTCCATGTGGTGTAAGTACACCCACAGTGCTGTTAGGGAGGGAGTTCCAACATTTTGACCCAGTGACTGAAGGAATGATTCAGTACGGTTGGTGTGTGGCTTGGCGGGGAGCTTACAGGTGGCAGTTTTCCATGCATCTCTTGCCCTTGACCTTCCAGGTGGACCTTTCATCGTGGCCGGGGACTTCAACAAGGCCAACCTCAAGAGTGTCCTGCCAAATTTCCACCAGCACATCTCCTGTCCCACCAGGGGGGACAACACTCTTGACCACTGCTACTCACAAATCAAGGGCGCCTACCGTTCCATCCCCCAACCCCACTTTGGGAAATCAGACCATAAGACGGTGCTCCTTCTCCCGGCATACAAGCAGAAACTCAAGTGGGAAAATCTAGCTAAGAAGATTGTGCACCGCTGGTCCGAGGAAATGGAAGAGCTCCTACGTGACTGCTTGGAGACAGTGGACTGGTCCATATTTAAGAACTATGTGACCAACTTAAATGAGTATGCCACCACCGTCACAGACTTCATCAGCAAATGTGTGTACGACTGCGTGCCAAAGAAAGCAGTACGTGCGTTCCCCAACCGGAAACCATGGCTCAATCGCGAGATTGACTCCCTACTGGAGGAAAGATCTGAGGCGTTCAAGGCAGACGACCCTGACCTACACAAGAAATCCAGGTACGACCTCCGCAAAGCCATCCGAGATTCCAAGAGAGAATATCAGACCAAGCTAGAGTCACAGACTAGCGTTACAGACTCTCAGCGGTTGTGGCAAGGCCTAAACAACATAACGGGCTACAAAGCGGCGCCGAGCAGTATCTCCAGCAGAAGTGAACCCCTCCCCGATGAACTGAATGCATTCTATGCTCGGTTCGAGCAGGAAACCATTGATCTGCTGTCGAGTGCCCCAGCAGCCCATAACATACCCATACCCACCGTCACAGCTTCCAAAGTCAGGTCGGCCTTCCTGAAAGTGAACCCTCGGAAGGCGACGGGTCCGGACGGGATCCCTGGTCGTGCACTAAAAGCCTGCACGGACCAGCTGGCAGAGGTGTTCGCGGACATCTTTAACCTGCCCCTACTCCACTCCGAGGTCCCCACCTGCTTCAAGAAGACCACCATCATACCGATACCAAAGAAGAACCAGGCAAAGTGCCTCAACGACTATCGTACGATGGTCCTGACATCAGTCGTAATGAAGTGCTTCGAGAGGCTGGTCGTGAAGTGCATCAACTCCATACTCCCAGAACGCCTTGATCCATTGCAATTCGGATACCGCCACAACCGGTCCTCCCTCTGTAATTGGATCCTCGACTTTCTGACCCACAAACCACAATCAGTAAGAATAAACAATATATCTTGATGGAAAGAGCAGCAGATACCTGGGAAGATCACCACATGGGAAGTTCCCCTCACCATCTTGACTTGGAAATATATCATGCCCTGGCATTCCCTCCCTAACAGCACTGTGGGTGCATCTACACCACATGGACTACTGTGGTTCAAGGAGCAGCTCATCGCCACCTTCTCGAGGACGATTAGGGATGGGCGATAAATACAGGCAACGCCCACATAGAATCATATAATTTACAGTGCAGAAGGAGGCCATTCGGCCCATCGAGTCTGCACCACACCTCCATCCTATCCCCATAACCCAGTAACCCCACCCAACACTAAGGGCAATTTTGGACACTAAGGGCACATCTGAATGAAATTATTAAAATGACACATCTGACCTGTGCCTTGTACAAAGAACAAAGAAAAGAACAGCACAGGAACAGGCCCTTCGGCCCTCCAAGCCTGTGCCGACCATGCTGCCCGTCAAACTAAAATCTTCGACACTTCCTGGGTCCGTATCCCTCTATTCCCATCCTATTCATGTATTTGTCAAGATGCCCCTTTAAATGTCACTATCGTCCCTGCTTCCACCACCTCCTCCGGTAGCGAGTTCCAGGCACCCACTACCCTCTGCCTCGTACATCTACTCTAAACCTTGCCCCTTGCACCTTAAACCTATGCCCCCTAGTAATTGACCCCTCTACCCTGGGGAAAAGCCTCTGACTATCCACTCTATCTATGCCCCTCATAATTTTGTCGACCTCTATCAGGTCTCTCCTTAACCTCCATCGTTCCAATGAGAACAAACCAAGATTATTCAACCGCTCCTCATAGCTAATGCCCTCCATACCAGGCAACATTCTGGTAAATCTCTTCTGCACCCTCTCTAAAGCCTCCGCATCTTCTGGTAGTGCGGGACCAGAATTGAACACTGTACTCCAAGTGTGGCCTAACTAAGGTTCTATACAGCTGCAACATGACTTGCCAATTCTTATACTCAATGCCCCGGCCAATGAAGGCAAGCATGCCGTATGCCTTCTTGACTACCTTCTCCACCTGTGTTGCCCCTTTCAGTGACCTGTGGACCTGTACTCCTAGATCTCTTTGACTTTCAATACTCTTGAGGATTCTACCATTCACTGTATATTCCCTACCTGCATTAGACCTTCCAAAATGCATTACCTCACATTTGTCCGGATTAAATCCATCTGCCATCTCTCTGCCCAAGTCTCCAAATAATCTAAATCCTGCTGTATCCTCCGACCGTCCTCATCGCTATCCGCAATTCCACCAACCTTTGTGTCGTCTGCAAACTTACTAATCAGACCAGTTACATTTTCCTCCAAATCATTTATATATACTGCGAACAGCAAAGGTCCCAGCACTGATCCCTGCGGAACACCACTGGTCACAGCCCTCCAATTAGAAAAGCATCCTTCCATTGATACTCTCTGCCTTGTATGGCCTAGCCAGTTCTGTATCCACCTTGCCAGCTCACCCCTGATCCTGTGTGACTTCACCTTTTGTACTAGTCTACCATGAGGGACCTTGCCAAAGACCTTACTGAAGTCCATATAGACAACATCCCTTGCCCTACCTCCATCAGTCATCTTTGTGACCTCCTCGAAAAACTCTATCAAGTTAGTGAGACACGTCCTCCCCTTCACAAAACCGTAGATTGTAGACAGGTTTTGTGGAGCCATGGAGTGGGGTAATAGCCCCCAAATCCTCAGCCTCCTGCCTGTGTAATCACAGTATTTATATGGCTGGTTATGTGCAGTTTCAATGGTAACCCCCAGGATGTTGATTGTGGGGGATTCAGCGATGGTAATGCCGTTGACTGTCAGGGAGAGATAGTTAGATCCGCTCTTGTTGGAGATGGTCATTGCCTGGCACTTGTGTGGTGTGAATGTTATTTGCCACTTGTCAGCCCCGAGCCGGGATATTGTCCAGGTCTTGCTGCACATTGACACAAACTGCTTCAGTATCTGAGGAATCCCAAATTGTGCTAAACACAGTATTACAGTCAGGAATTTGTCAGGACCTTCTGCCGTGTCCAGTGCCTTCAGCTGATTCTCGATATTGCATGGAGTGAATCAAATTGGCTGAAGACTGACGCCTGTGATGAACGGGTGCTCTGGCAAAGACCAAAAATGGTTGTAGGATCACTTGGTTCTGTCAGTCGCGTGCTGCTTCACCATTTGCCATGCACGTAGTTCTTTGTTGTACCTTCACCAGGTATGCCTAGTATTTCTCCTGGCATGCTCTCCTGCCTGCTTCATTGAAGCAGGGTTGATCCCCGGCTCTGTGGTAATGATAGAGTGGGGGATATGCCAGGCCATGAGGTTACAGATTATGATTGAGTCTAATTCTGCTGCTGATGGAGCAGAGTGGCTCACGGGTGCCCAGTTTTGAGCTGCGAAATCTGTTTAAAATCTTTCCCACTTAGCACAGTGATAGTATGGCACTGAGACTTTATCTTCACAAAGACTGTGTGGTGGTCACTCCTACTTTTAGACAGATAGATCGGTAACGGGTTGATTGGTGAGGAAAAGGTGAAGTAGGTTTCCCTCTTGTTGGTTTCTGAGCTGCTCTTGACGATGGACATTGAAGTTCCCTACCAGAATCTGCTTTGTTCCATAGAACCATAGAATTTACAGTGAGAAGGAGGCCATTCGGCCCATTCAGTCTGCACCAGTCCTTGGAAAGAGCACCCTACCCAAGCCCACGCCCCCACCCTATCCCCATATCCCAGTAACCCGACCTAACCTTTTTAGACACTAAGGGCAATTTATCATGGCCAATCCACGTCTTTGGACTGTGGGAGGAAACCGGAGCACCCGGAGGAAACCCGCGCTGACACGGAGAGAACGTGCAGACTCCGCACCGTCACCCGAGGCCGGAATTGAACCCGGGTCCCTGGTGCCGTGAGGCAGCAGTGCTGACCACGGTGCCACCGTGCCGCCCCACCTTACCACCCTCTGTGTTTCTTCCAACATGTTCCACGGTACTGGTGCTCTCTAACCTGAGTCAGATAATGTTGGAAACACTCCAGACAGCATCTGCGGAGAGCAAACAAGTTAATGCTTTGAATGTGCAAACTCTGTAGCTAATCCCTCCCCAAACACTGCCTTACCTACTGGTGTGACCTGCATTACTTCAATTTTGCCTCAGTCTGCAACCTGTGCTGTGTTCCCAAACTCCTCCTTTCCCGGCGCATCCTGAGTGTGTGTTTCTCTCATTTCAGGCTCCTCGACGGGATCCATCCTCGTCTTCAATATCCCCCCAAAAGGGACAAACATCACCCTTTCTGAAGTTCTGGAGCAGCACAGGGACCCGATCACTGATATTGCGTGTGACTGTACTGAGGATAAGGTGACAGGACAATCATCGATGTGAAGTCTTTCGGTACCTTTGGTTTTTGAAGGAAGTTAGGGTGGACATGCTGCCCATAGTTTCTGATCCTCCTTCGATACAGGGGTGGTACCAGAGGACTGGAGGACTGTAAATGGTACATCCTGTTCAGAAAAGGGCGCAAAGATAAAATCACAAACGACCTGTTTAACCTTTGGTGGTAGGCAAGCTTTAAGAAATGATAATTTAGAGTAAAATTAACAGTCACTGCATCAAAATTGTGGAATGTCCTCCCTAACAGCACGATGGATGTACCTGCACCAGATTAATTGTAGTGGTCTTAGAAGGTGGCTAATGACCACCACCGCCATCTTCTAAAGGGCAATTAGGGATGGACAACAAATGCTGGCCTTGCTCAAGATGCCAAAGACGTATGAGGGAAGGAATTTTAAAAAACACCAAATCTCAATCATTTTGAACATCTCTCCTCGGCTCTCTAAAATTGAAGGCAAACATGCTCTACCAATGTAACCTGTCCTCCTAATATAACCTTCAGTCCAATATAATTCTGGCAAATTAGCAGTGCATCCCATCCAAAGCCGATATGTGCTTTCTTTTTTAAAATAAATTTAGAGTACCCAATTCATTTTTTCCAATTAAGGGGCAATTGAGCGTGGCCAAGCCACCTACCCTGCACATCTTTTGGGTTGTGGGGGTGAAACCCATGCAGACACGGGGAGAATATGCAAACTCCAAACGGACAGTGACCCAGAGCCGGGATCGAACCCGGGTCCTCGGCACCCGTGAGGCATCAGGGCTAACCCACTGCGCCACCGTGCTGCCCCTGATATGTGTTTTCTGAGGTGCATTACCCAGACTGACTGCATGAGGTCTGACCAGAGCTCTGTAAACCTGACGCATAATCTCACTTTTGTTTGTATTCCAATGCTTGTTGAGATAAAGGCCAGCATTCGATTAACCTCGCTAGAAGAGTGAGAAAGTATAGATCCTTGGATGGGTTTTGTGGTAATCTCGTGTGTGTTTGTTTTCTGGGGATGTTAAAGGTGCTCCAGTTACAATTGGTTCTATACATTTACCGTCTGGGAGGTTCAGCAGGGTTGCCTAATCAGGCCTCATGCTGTGTAAGTTGCCATTCAGTGCTCTGCCATATCCTAGCTATTCCTGTACAATGTCGTATTGGGATTGACTGATGCTGGTTTGAATCCATAGGAATGTGTTGCGGATCTGGTCTCAGCTGATGACTCCGGGGTCCTGTGTATCTGGAAATCGGGGGACGATTTTAAATTGATGTACAAGATTGCAGCTTATGGGTAAGTGATGTCCTAATCTTTCTCTCACTCCAATAGTCCATGTAAAGATAATTATTGATTGTGCTATTACAGAGAGAGACTGTCAATGGTGTTTAGCCAGTAACCCAGAGTTTGAGAGTTAAATTCCAGTTCAGCAGACTGATTCCTGGGATGGTGGGATGTATGAGGGAGATTATGTTGATTAGGATTTGCTGAAGTTCAGTAGAATGAGGGGGGAGTCTCGTAGGAACCTATAAAATTCTAACAGGACTATAACAATAATCTTTATTTAATCTTTATTGTCATAAGTAGGCTTACATTAACACTGCAATGAAGTTACTGTGAAAATTCCCGAGTCGCCACATTCCGGCGCCTGTTCGGATACACTGAGGGAGAATTCAGAATGTCCAAATTACAGCATGTCGTTTGGGACATGCGGGAGGAAACCGGAGCACCCGGAGGAAACCCACGCAGACACGGGGAGAACGTGCAGACTCCGCACAGACAGTGACCCAAGCCAGGAATCAAACCCGGGTCCCTGGTACTGTGAAGGACAGTGCTAATCACTGTGCTACCCTGCCTACCCTAGACAGGATAGATGCAGGAAAGACTTTCCGATGATGGGGGTGTCCATAACCAGGGGCCACAGTCTGAGGATACGGGGTAAACCATTTAGGACTGAGATGAAGAGAAATTTCTTCACCCAGAGAGTGGCCAGCCTGTGGAATTCGTTGAGGGCGAAAACGTTGCATGTGGGAGGGAGTTCCAGAATTTCAACCCAGCAATAGTGAAGGAACAGCGATGTATTTCCAAGCCGGGTTGGTGAGTGACTTGAAGGTGTGACTTGGCGGGGAACCTCCAGGTGCTGGGGTTCCCAGGTATCTGCTGCTCTTATCCTTCTAGATGATAGTGGTTGTGGGTTTGGAAGGTGCTGCCTAGGGAATCTTGCCAAGTTCCATCTTGTAGATGGTGCACACGGCTGCCACTATTCGTCAGTGGTGGAGGGATTGAATATTTGTGGAAGGAGGAGCAATCAAGCGGCTGCTTTGTCCTGGATGGTGTTGAGCTTCTTGAGTGTTGTTGGAGCTGCACTCATCCAGGCAAGTGGAGAGTGTTCCATTACACTCCTGACTTGTGCCTTGTAGATGGTGGACAGGCTTTGGGGGGTCAGGAGGTGAGTTACTCATCGTAGGATTCCTGGCCTTTGACCTGCCCTTGTAGCCACAGTATTAATGTTTCTAGTCCACTTCAGTTTGTGATCAATAGTAACCCCCAGGATGTTGATTGTGGGGATTCAGCGATGGTAATGCCATTGAATGTCAAGGGGTGGTGGTTAGATCCTCTCTTGTAGGAGATGGTCATTGCCTGGCACATGTGTGGCACAAATGTAACTTGCCACTTGGATTGGATTGGATTTGTTTATTATCACGTGTACCGAGGTACAGTGAAAAGTATTTTTCTGCGAGCAGCTCAACAGATCATTAAGTACATGGGAAGAAAAGAAAATACATAATAGGGCAACACAACATATACAATGTAACTACATAGACACCGGCATCGGGTGAAACATACAGGGTGTAGTGTTAATAAGGTCAGTCTATAAGAGGGTAATTTAGGAGTCTGGTGACAGTGGCGAAGAAGCTGTTTTTGAGTCTGTTCGTGCGTGTTCTCAGATTTCTGTATCTCCTGCCCGATGGAAGAAGTTGGAAGAGTGAGTAAGCCGGGTGGGAGGGATCTTTGATTATGCTGCCTGCTTTCCCCAGGCAGCGGGAGATGTAGATACCTGGGAACCCCGCCACCTGGAGGTTCCCTTCCGAGTCACTCACCACCCTGACTTGGAAATATATTGCCGTTCCTTCACTGTCGCTGGGGCAACATCCTGGAACTCCCTCCCTAACAGCACAGTGGGTGTAGCTGCACCTCAGGGACTAAAGAGGAAATGCTGGAAAATCTCAGCAGGTCTGGCAATCTGTAGGGAGAGAAAAGAGCGAACGTTTCGAGTCCGATGACTCGTTGTCAAAGCTGACAGAGAAAGTGGGAAATATTTATACTGTGGAGTGAGAATGAAAGATGAGTCACAGCCAAACTGTTTCAAAGTACTTGGCATGCGATTTATTTGGAGTGCTCTGAATATTGTAGACAGTCAGTTTACGATCATATGAATTAAGAGCAGGAGTAGGCCTCTCGGCCCCTCGAGCCTGCTCCGCCATTTAATAAGATCACGGCTGATGTGACTGTGACCTCAACCGCATATTCCTGCAGCCCCCCGCTAACCTTTCACCCCCCTCTTGTTAATCAAGAATCTATTGAGCTCTGCCTTAAAAATAGTCAAAGATTCTGCTTCCACCGCCTTCTGAGGGAGAGAGTTCCAGAGACCCAGCACCCTCTGAGAGAAATAATTTCCGTTCATCTCCGTCCTAACAATGACCCCGAGTTCTACACTCCCTCACAAGAGGAAACATCCTCTCCACATCCACCCTGTCAATACCACTCAGCATCTTAAAAGGATTCAATCACGTCGCCTCTTATCCTTCTAAACTCGAGTGGATAGAAACCTTCCCTCATAACAAATTAGTACCATCCCTGGTATTAGTCTAGTAAACCACCTGTGAACTGCTTCTAACGCATTTACATCTTTCCTTAAATAATCTACACAATACTCCAGATGTGGTCTCACCAATGAACTGTACAACCGAAGCAGAACTCCCCTACTTTTGTCCTTTACAGAGTTGTACAAACAGTTGATTACTCAGTTATGCTGCTTTTTGGGGCTGTTTAGAGCGAAGGATATTGGTCAAAACACTGGCCCGGTTGCCTGATTGCCTTCCAGGACCAGGGGCCTGTGACCCACAGTTGAACCATCAGTACTAACCAGTTGATTGTTCCCCAGGGGCACTTGCTCATCTGTGAAGATGTGGAGTGGGATCATCGCAGCCGGATACGGGAGTGGCCAGATCCTGATTTATGATGCGGCAGCCGGGACAGTGAACGTGGTTGTGAACGCTCACGCACGCTGGATCTGCACACTCGACGTCGCATCAATAAGCGGCAAGGTATGCTCGAGCTGCTTTTTATTGCTGCCTTACCTCTCTGACACTGACGGGCTGCCTGCTCTGTCTCATTGCTTTGTGGCTTCTTTAAGCAGTTGGATTGTTCACATCATTGACACTCCTGTCTCCACACAGCTGCTGTCGGGGGGTGAGGATTCCTTTCTCAGGATCTGGAGAATCTACCGCAACCCCGAGACTAACAGCATAGAGGTGAGTAGAGCTCAGTGTGGCTCAGTGCACCAAGAATCATTTCAAGTGTACTCAGTGCTCAAATTGTAATTTGACATCAGAAGCACCAATTTAGAATGAATTTGACATTAAATTTGATAGCGTTTTCAAAGCAGTAATGTGTGCTCCGACCTATCTCCCACGTGCTCCGACCCACCCGCACCGCTCCGACCCACCTTCCCCGCACTCCGAACCACCTTCCCCGCCCTCCGACACACCTTCCCCGCCCTCCGACACACCTTCCCCGCCCTCCGAACCACCTTCCCCGCCCTCCGAACCACCTTCCCCGCCCTCCGACCCACCTTCCCCGCCCTCCGACACACCTTCCCCGCCCTCCGGCCCACCTTCCCCGCCCTCCGACACACCTTCCCCGCCCTCCGACACACCTTCCCCGCCCTCCGACACACCTTCCCCGCCCTCCGGCCCACCTTCCCCGCCCTCCGACACACCTTCCCCGCCCTCCGGCCCACCTTCCCCGCCCTCCGACCCACCTTCCCCGCCCTCCGACCCACCTTCCTCGCACTCCGAACCACCTTCCCCGCCCTCCGACACACCTTCCCCACCCTCCGACCCACCTTCCCCGCCCTCCGACCCACCTCCCCCGCCCTCCGACCCACCTCCCCCACTCTCCGACCCACCTTCCCCGCCCTCCGACCCACCTCCCCCGCCCTCCGACCCACCTCCCCCGCCCTCCGGCCCACCTTCCCCGCCCTCCGACCCACCTTCCCCGCCCTCCGACCCACCTTCCCCGCCCTCCGGCCCACCTTCCCCGTCCTCCGGCCCACCTTCCCCGCCCTCCGACCCACCTTCCCCGTCCTCCGGCCCACCTTCCCCGTCCTCCGGCCCACCTTCCCCGTCCTCCGGCCCACCTTCCCCGCCCTCCGACCCACCTTCCCCGCCCTCCGACACACCTTCCCCGCTCTCCAGCCCACCTTCCCCGCTCTCCGACCCACCTTCCCCGCCCTCCGACACACCTTCCCCGCCCTCCGGCCCACCTTCCCCGCCCTCCGACACACCTTCCCCGCCCTCCGACCCACCTTCCCCGCCCTCCGACCCACCTTCCCCGCTCTCCGACCCACCTTCCCCGCCCTCCGACACACCTTCCCCGCCCTCCGGCCCACCTTCCCCGCCCTCCGACACAAGTTCCCCGCCCTCCGACACACCTTCCCCGCTCTCCGACCCACCTTCCCCGCCCTCCGGCCCACCTTCCCCGCCCTCCGACCCACCTTCCCCGCCCTCCGGCCCACCTTCCCCGCTCTCTGACCCACGTTCCCCGCCCTCCGACACACCTTCCCCGCCCTCCGGCCCACCTTCCCCTCCCGACCCACCTTCCCCGCCCTCCGGCCCACCTTCCCCGTCCTCCGGCCCACCTTCCCCGTCCTCCGGCCCACCTTCCCCGCCCTCCGGTCCACCTTCCCCGCCCTCCGACCCACCTTCCCCGCCCTCCGGCCCACCTTCCCCGTCCTCCGGCCCACCTTCCCCGCCCTCCGACCCACCTTCCCCGCCCTCCAACACACCTTCCCCGCCCTCCGGCCCACCTTCCCCTCCCGACCCACCTTCCCCTCCCGACCCACCTTCCCCGCCCTCCGGCCCACCTTCCCCGTCCTCCGGTCCACCTTCCCCGCCCTCCGACCCACCTTCCCCGCCCTCCGGCCCACCTTCCCCGTCCTCCGGCCCACCTTCCCCGCCCTCCGACCCACCTTCCCCGCCCTCCAACACACCTTCCCCGCCCTCCGGCCCACCTTCCCCTCCCGACCCACCTTCCCCTCCCGACCCACCTTCCCCGCCCTCCGGCCCACCTTCCCCGTCCTCCGGCCCACCTTCCCCGCCCTCCGGCCCACCTTCCCCGCCCTCCGACCCACCTTCCCCGTCCTCCGGCCCACCTTCCCCGTCCTCCGGCCCACCTTCCCCGTCCTCCGGCCCACCTTCCCCGCCCTCCGACCCACCTTCCCCGCCCTCCGACACACCTTCCCCGCTCTCCAGCCCACCTTCCCCGCTCTCCGACCCACCTTCCCCGCCCTCCGACACACCTTCCCCGCCCTCCGGCCCACCTTCCCCGCCCTCCGACACACCTTCCCCGCCCTCCGACCCACCTTCCCCGCCCTCCGACCCACCTTCCCCGCTCTCCGACCCACCTTCCCCGCCCTCCGACACACCTTCCCCGCCCTCCGGCCCACCTTCCCCGCCCTCCGACTCAAGTTCCCCGCCCTCCGACACACCTTCCCCGCTCTCCGACCCACCTTCCCCGCCCTCCGGCCCACCTTCCCCGCCCTCCGACCCACCTTCCCCGCCCTCCGGCCCACCTTCCCCGCTCTCTGACCCACGTTCCCCGCCCTCCGACACACCTTCCCCGCCCTCCGGCCCACCTTCCCCTCCCGACCCACCTTCCCCGCCCTCCGGCCCACCTTCCCCGTCCTCCGGCCCACCTTCCCCGTCCTCCGGCCCACCTTCCCCGCCCTCCGGTCCACCTTCCCCGCCCTCCGACCCACCTTCCCCGCCCTCCGGCCCACCTTCCCCGTCCTCCGGCCCACCTTCCCCGCCCTCCGACCCACCTTCCCCGCCCTCCAACACACCTTCCCCGCCCTCCGGCCCACCTTCCCCTCCCGACCCACCTTCCCCTCCCGACCCACCTTCCCCGCCCTCCGGCCCACCTTCCCCGTCCTCCGGTCCACCTTCCCCGCCCTCCGACCCACCTTCCCCGCCCTCCGGCCCACCTTCCCCGTCCTCCGGCCCACCTTCCCCGCCCTCCGACCCACCTTCCCCGCCCTCCAACACACCTTCCCCGCCCTCCGGCCCACCTTCCCCTCCCGACCCACCTTCCCCTCCCGACCCACCTTCCCCGCCCTCCGGCCCACCTTCCCCGTCCTCCGGCCCACCTTCCCCGCCCTCCGGCCAACCTTCCCCGCCCTCCGACACACCTTCCCCGCCCTCCGACACACCTTCCCCGCCCTCCGACACACCTTCGCCGCCCTCCGACCCACCTTCCCCGCCCTCCGACCCACCTTCCCCTCCCGACCCACCTTCCCCGCCCTCCGGCCCACCTTCCCCGCCCTCCGGCCCACCTTCCCCGCCCCCCGACCCACCTTCCCCGTCCTCCGACCCACCTTCCCCGCCCTCCGACACACCTTCCCCGCCCTCCGACCCACCTTCCCCGTCCTCCGGCCCACCTTCCCCGCCCTCCGACCCACCTTCCCCGCCCTCCGTCACACCTTCCCCGCCCTCCGACCCACCTTCCATACCCTCCAACTCACCTTCCCCGCCCTCCGACACACCTTCCCCGCCCTCCGACACACCTCCCCCGCCCTCCGGCCCACCTTCCCCGCTCTCCGACCCACCTTCCCCGCCCTCCGACACACCTTCCCCGCCCTCCGACCCACCTGCACCGCCCTCCGGCCCACCTTCCCCGCTCTCCGACCCACCTTCCCTGCCCTCCGACCCACCTTCCCCACCCTCCGACCCACCCGGCCTGCCCCTCGACACAACTGCCCCGCCCTTCGATACAGAAGCCCCGCCCCCTGACCCACCTTCCCCGCCCTCCGACCCACCTTCCCTGCCCTCCGACCCACCCGGCCTGCCCCGCGACACAGCTGCCCCGCCCTTCGATACGGAAGCCCCGCCCCCCCGACCCACCTTCCCCGCCCTCCGACCCACCCAGCCTGCCCTCTGACCCACCTTCCCCGCCCTCTGACCCACCTTCCTCGCCCTCCGACCCACCTTCCCCGCCCTCCGACCCACCTTCCCCGCCCTCCGACCCACCTTCCCCGCCCTCCGGCCCACCTTCCCCGCCCTCCGGCCCACCTTCCCCGCCCTCCGACCCACCTTCCCCGCCCTACGACCCACGTTCCCCGCCCTCCGACACAGTTGCCCCGCCCTTCGTCCCACCTTCCCCTCCCTCCGACCCACCTTCCCCGCCCTCCGACCCACCTTCCCCGCCCTCCGACCCACCTTCCACGCCCTCCGACCCACCTGCACCGCCCTCCGACCCACCTCCTCCATCCTCCGACCCACCACCTCCATCCTCCGACCCACCACCACACCTTCCCCGCCCTCCGACCCACCTTCCCCGCCCTCCGACCCACCTTCCACGCCCTCCGACCCACCTGCACCGCCCTCCGACCCACCTCCTCCATCCTCCGACCCACCACCTCCATCCTCCGACCCACCACCACACCTTCCCCGCCCTCCGACACACCTTCCCCGCCCTCCGACCCACCTGCCCCGCCCTCCGACCCACCTTCCCCGCTCTCCGGCCCACCTTCCCTGCCCTCCGACCCACCTTCCCCGTCCTCCGACCCATCTTCCCCGCCCTCCGACCCACCTTCCTAGCCCTCCGACCCACCCGGCCTGCCCCTCGACACAGCTGCCCCGCCCTTCGACACAGAAGCCCCGCCCCCTGACCCACCTTCCCCGCCCTCCGACCCACCTTCCCTGCCCTCCGACCCACCCGGCCTGCCCCTCGACACAACTGCCCCGCCCTTCGATACCGATGCCCCGCCCCGCCCCCCCACCTTCCCCGCCCTCCGACCCACCCGGCCTGCCCCTCGACACAACTGCCCCGACCTTCGATACCGAAGCCCCGCCCCCCCGACCCACCTTCCCTGCCCTCCGACTCACCTTCCCCGCCCTCCGTCCCACCTTCCCCTCCCTCCGACCCACCTTCCCCGCTCTCCGACCCACCTTCCCCGCCCTCCGACACACCTTCCCCGCCCTCCGACCCACCTTCCCCGCCCTCCGACCCACCTTCCCCGCCCTCCGGCCCACCTTCCCCGCCCTCCGGCCCACCTTCCCCGCTCTCCAACCCACCTTCCCTGCCCTCCGACCCACCTTCCCCGCCCTCCGACCCACCTTCCCCGCCCTCCGACCCACCTTCGTAGCCCTCCGACCCACCTGGCCTGCCCCTCGACCCACCTTCCCCGCCCTCCGACCCACCTTCCCCGCTCTCCGACCCACCTTCCCCGCCCTCCGACACACCTTCCCCGCCCTCCGACCCACCTTCCCCGCCCTCCGACCCACCTTCCCCGCCCTCCGGCCCACCTTCCCCGCCCTCCGGCCCACCTTCCCCGCTCTCCAACCCAACTTCCCTGCCCTCCGACCCACCTTCCCTGCCCTCCGACCCACCTTCCCCGCCCTCCGACCCACCTTCGTAGCCCTCCGACCCACCTGGCCTGCCCCTCGACACAGCTGCCCCGCCCTTCGACACAGAAGCCCCGCCCCCCGACCCACCTTCCCCGCCCTCCGACCCACCTTCCCTGCCCTTCGTCCCACCTTCCCGTCCCTCCGACCCACCTTCCCCGCCCTTTGACATCTGAAGTATGGTTCTGAGTGGAAATAAAATAGAATGCTAGCTTCTGAGTCGAAGTGGTATCAAATGGTACCAGAATGATTGCTATTGAATGTAGTTGATGTCAAATGAAAACTGTTAAAAGCAAATCAAGTCAAATGATATGAGACATTTGGGTGCAAGGATCAACGACATACAACAGATTCATCAAGGTTTAAAACTAGTTTACATTCAGTAACTCATCCCTACCGTATAAACTCCATGTTTCAAAGTGTTCAACCGGTCAGGGCTCGATCAAACCACTCACCTAATCCCAGAAGTGTGAAGAGAAGGGCTCTGAAGAAGCCTGAACTGTGATGGAGGCCTGGGCTACAGTCTGTAATTGAGAGGCCTGAAAGGAGAGGCCTGAGTTCTGATTGAACCTCAGAATGGAGAGACCCGGGCTCTGGTTGAGGCCCAGAATGGAGAGGCCCGAGCTCTGGTTGAGGCCCGGAATGGAGAGGCCCAGGCTCTGGTTGAGGCCCAGAATGGAGAGGCCCGGCATCTGTTTGAGGTCCGGAATGGAGAGGCCCGGGCTCTGGTTGAGGCCCGGAATGGAGAGGCCCGGGCTCTGGTTGAGGCCCGGAATGGAGAGGCCCGGGCTCCGGTTGAGGCCCGGAATGGAGAGGCCCGGGCTCTGGTTGAGGCCCGGAATGGAGAGGCCCGGGCTCCGGTTGAGGCCCGGAATGGAGAGGCCCGGGCTCTGGTTGAGGCCCGGAATGGAGAGGCCCAGGCTCCGGTTGAGGCCCGGAATGGAGAGGCCCGGGCTCCGGTTGAGGCCCGGAATGGAGAGGCCCGGGCTCTGGTTGAGGCCCGGAATGGAGAGGCCCGGGCTCGGGTTGAGGCCCGGAATGGAGAGGCCCGGGCTCTGGTTGAGGCCCGGAATGGAGAGGCCCGGGCTCTGGTTGAGGCCCGGAATGGAGAGGCCCGGGCTCTGGTTGAGGCCCGAAATGGAGAGGCCCGGGCTCCGGTTGAGGCCCGGAATGGAGAGGCCCGGGCTCCGGTTGAGTCCCAGTCTGCCAGGTCGGCGAGGCCCGGTCTGCCCGGACGGCGAGTCCTGGGCTCCGGTTGAGGACCGGTCTACCAGGACGCCGAGGCCCGGTCTGCCAGGAGGGCGAGGCCTGGGCTCCGGTTGAGGCCCGGTCTGCCAGGACGCTGAGGCCCGGTCTGCCAGGACGCTGAGGCCCGGTCTGCCAGGACGCCGAGGCCCGGTCTGCCAGGACGCCGAGGCCCGGTCTGCCAGGACACCGAGGCCCGGTCTGCCAGGACGGCGAGGCCCGGTCTGCCAGGACGGCGAGGCCCGGTCGCCCAGGACGACGAGGCCCTGTGTGCCAGGACGTCGGGGCCTGGTCTGCCAGGACGGTGAGGCCCGGTCTCCGAGGACGACGAGTCCCGGTCTCCCAGGACGGCGAGTCCCGGTCTGCCAGGACGCCGAGGCCCGGTCTCCCAGGACGGCGAGGCCCGGTCGCCCAGGACGGCGAGGCCCGGTCGCCCAGGACGACGAGGCCCGGTCTCCCAGGACGACGAGGCCCGGTCTCCCAGGACGGCGAGGCCCGGTCGCCCAGGACGGCGAGGCCCGGTCGCCCAGGACGACGAGGCCCGGTCTCCCAGGACGACGAGGCCCGGTCTCCCAGGACGACGAGGCCCGGTCTCCCAGGACGACGAGTCCCGGTCTCCCAGGACGGCGAGTCCCGGTCTGCCAGGACGCCGAGGCCCGGTCTCCCAGGACGGCGAGGCCCGGTCGCCCAGGACGGCGAGGCCCGGTCGCCCAGGACGACGAGGCCCGGTCTCCCAGGACGACGAGGCCCGGTCTCCCAGGACGGCGAGGCCCGGTCGCCCAGGACGGCGAGGCCCGGTCGCCCAGGACGACGAGGCCCGGTCTCCCAGGACGACGAGGCCCGGTCTCCCAGGACGACGAGGCCCGGTCTCCCAGGACGACGAGGCCCGGTCTCCCAGGACGGCGAGGCCCGGTCGCCCAGGACGGCGAGGCCCGGTCGCCCAGGACGACGAGGCCCTGTGTGCCAGGACGGCGGGGCCCGGTCTGCCAGGAAGGTGAGGCCCGGTCTCCAAGGACGACGAGTCCCGGTCTGCCAGGACGGCGAGGCCCGGTCTGTCAGGACGGCGAGTCCCGGTCTCCCAGGACGGCGGGGCCCGGTCTGTCAGGACGGCGGGGCCCGGTCTGCCAGGACGGCGAGGCCCGGTCTGCCAGGATGGCGAGGCCCGGTCTGCCAGGACGGCGAGGCCCGGTCTGCCAGGACGGCGAGGCCCGGTCTGCCAGGACGGCGAGGCCCGGTCTGCCAGGACGGCGAGGCCCGGTCTGCCAGGACGGCGAGGCCCGGTCTGCCAGGACGGCGAGGCCCGGTCTGCCAGGACGGCGAGGCCCGGTCTGCCAGGACGGCGAGGCCCGGTCTGCCAGGACGACGAGTCCTAACTATAACAAGATGTTGTAGATGTGAACTGAGAGCCATGACTATGAAGTCAAAAGCTGAGCAGAATTATTCAAAGGATATAATGGGATGTCTTTTCTTGTCAGGTGGAGCATGAGCACACAGAATGTGTAACCGATGTTCAGATCTGTGGAGCCAAGTTCTGTGACCCCGAAGGAACTGCCTTTGCTGTGACAGGATATGACCTGAGTGAGATTATTCGTTATGTCCAGGTGTAAGTGCAAAGCCAGGTGCTGAGAGACACCGCAGGAGAACACACACAGAGGCTGGGGAAGGGGACCAGCCTCCTCTGAACATCACAGAATTACACGCAAGGCTCCCGTTTCCACCTGTGTCATTTGGTTCCACGTCGCAGGTTTTGTTAACTGTGAAATTATTTGTTTTCTTTCCTTATTTGTTGCTTCCGCACTGTGGAAAAACATATTTGTTAACAGTCTCTCTAATAGAAACCGATTCTCACCGTGAATTATCACTGATCTCCGTGTTAGTCAAGTGCTTCTGGTAATATAGTGGTTATGTTATTGAGCGAGTAACAGGTGAGTTGAAATCCCACCACACTGTCCCGGGACTGAGGTGATTGAACTCCAATAACCACAGCCATCTTCCTTGGTGCTCAATATGACTCCAACCAGTGGAGAGTTTGAACCCAGAACCCATTGATTTCAATTTTACTAAACTTCCTGATGCCATACTCGGCCAAATGCTGCCTTGATGTCCAGGACACTGACTCTCAGCTCTTTTGTCCACGTTTGAGCCAAGACTGTAATGAAACCTGGAGCCAAGTGGCCCTGACAGAAACCAAACTTAGTATCTGTGAGGAGGTTATTGCTCTGTAAGTGCTGCTTGATAGCACTGTTGTCAATGCCTTCCATCCCTTTGCTGATGATCGCGAGTAGACTGATGGGTGATTAGATTGGTTTGTCCTGATATACCTGTGCAAGTTTCCACTTCATCAGGTAGATGTTACTGTTGTTGCAGTTTAGACTGTAAATAAAAAGCTAGTCTCACTAAAGTGACTGTGAAACTGTCCAGTTATTTAAAAATAACACTTCTCTAAATGTCCTTTGGGATCTTGCTGCTCTTACTTGCTCTGGCTGACAGTCACTCCTGACCCACACCAACATGACTCTTAACTGCCCTCCGAAGTAACCTAAAGTTTCTCCAAACTATTAACAATGATTCAAAAGGCAGGTGCCACCACCTTGGCAACTGGGCACGAGCAAATAATACCAACCTTGCCAGTCACACCCAGATCAGATTAGAAAAAAGGAAGGTCCCGTCAAAAGTTCTGTTTAAAATTGTAAAAATGTTCTCTAGTTTTCATATTTGTTGTAGATATTAAGTTAGATTTTATTATTATTATATTTCCTTGGTTGTTATTAAAGAAAATATTTGCTCATTTATTTTTGATTGCTGTTGTGGGTAAGATCTTGTTGATCTGGCAATGTAACATCAGCATAATGAAGTTGTCTGATTTTAATCATTATAACCTGTCTTGGCATGAGCAAGTGTAAATTGGCAATCATATGGCTGTCGCATAATTGTCATATATCCCAAAGACTGTATCATGAGAGGGTCTATTTACGTTCTTTAGGGAGTAACATCTCAAATTGTTGGATTTAAAAGCAACTGTTTTGGAAAACTGCAGCCAAAATAAAATGAGTTGCTGGGTCATTACACAAATAGAAGTCGGAATTAATCATCCACAGTCAGTCGCCGTGAGTGGATCATCCATCTCTGCATCTTCCTGCGATCCCCAGAATCACAGGTTCCAGTCTTCAGCTATTTGATTAATCACACACAATATCAAGAACTGTGAATATGGGCCACAGTAACATGCTGCTTCAGCACTGTCATTGAATGTAAAGGGAGAGCTTGTTGGAGATGGACACTGACACTCGTTTGGCACCAATATTACTTACCACTTATCAGCAACATTGGCTCTCGGCCCCATGAAATTTGATAGCATCAGGTCAGATGGGAAATTTCCTGCTGATTACTATTTACCACCCACCTTTAGCTGATGAATCAGTACTCCATGTTGCAACGTGGAGGAAGCACGGAGGTTGGTATGGCCACAAAATGTACTCTGGGATGGGAACTTCGATATCCACCACCTAGAGTGGCTCAATAACACCACCACCGACCAAGGTGGCCGGGTCCTAAAGGATATAGCTGCTCGACTGGATCTGTGGCAGGTGCTGAGGGAACCAACACGAGGGGAAAGGCTGCTTGACCTTGTTTTGCCAATGCACCTGTTCTTCACATCAGGTGGATGGTGCCATTGTGGTAATGTTGCTGGACTAGTAATCCAGACCAACCATATAAATACCGTGACTACAGAACCATGTCAGAGACTGGGAATTCTGGGACGAGTAACTCCCTTTGTGACACTAAAGGCCTGTCCACTATCTACAGGATACAAGTCAGTAGTGTAATGGAATACTCAGTGCACCTCCAACAACACTCAAGAAACTCAACACCATCCAGGACAAAGCAGCCCCACTTGATTGACTACCGCATCCGACACCTCCAACATTCACTCCCTCCACAACTGACCAGCAGTGGCAGAAGTGTGTACTATCTATAAGGTAAAGTCCCCATAGTCCCAGATGACCAGAGGCTGCTTTCCCCTTTTGAGGGGGAGAGCTGACAGGTGGTGATTTAACCTCAGGTGAGGAGCAAGGTTGAGAATGCAGGCCTTCGACTTCCGGTTTCGGCTATGCCTAGGTAGGTTGCACGTTCGGCAGCTCCCGCCGGGAACGGACTTTTGGGCTCTTCAGAGAGGCCCCAACGGCAATTGTACGACGGCTTCCAGTGTGGGAAGGTGAAAGCAAGGTCCCCCCAACATTATATGGATTGGACCAGGAGTGGAGCGGTTAAAAAAAGTGATCCTGGTGCAGCGAAAAATGCGAGGGAGGAAAAGCAACATGGCGGCGGGTGGAGACCAAGCAGCGTGGGCGCAGTGGTCGCAGGAGCAGCAGGAGTTTCTTAAACCCTGCTTTGAGGAGCTGAGGACAGAAATGCTGGCGCCAATGAAGGCTGCGATTGAGAAGCTTATGGAGACCAAGAAGGCCCAAGGGGCAGTGATCTGGGAGGTGCGACAAAAGGCCTCGGAGAACGAGGACGAGATCTTGGGCCTGGCGGTGAAGGTGGAGGCGCACGAGGCACTGCACAAGAGGTGGGCGGAAAAATTTGAGGACCTTGAGAATAGGTCGATGAGGAAGAATCTTCGGATTCTGGATCTCCCTGAAGGAGTGGAGGGGCCCGATGCCGGGGCATATATGAGCACGATGCTCAATTCATTGATGGGCGTGGGAGCTTTCCTGAGACCGCTGGAGCTAGATGGGGCTCATCGGGTCCTGCAAGGAGACCCAAAGATAAACGAGCTGCCAAGGGCTGTAGTGGTGAGGTTTCACCGCTATATGGACAGAGAGTGTGTCCTGAGATGGGCCAAAAAATAGCGGAGCAGCAGCTGGGATAACACGGAGATCGAATTTACCAGGACTGGAGTGCGGAGGTGGCTAAGAAGAGAGCTGGTTTTAACCGGGCTAAGACGGTGCTCCATCGGAAGGGGGTAAAGTTCAGGATGCTGCAGCCAGCGCGATTGTGGGTCACGTTCCGAGATCGGCACCACTATTTTGAAACGCCTGATGAGGCATGGAACTTTATACAGACTGAAAAGTTGGACTCAAATTGAGGGTTTGTCATGGGGGATGTTTACTGTGTTTGGGGACTGTTCTGTTTGTTTGAGTGCTGGGTGGGGATGGGTGAATGGATTTGATGTGGGGGCTGTGGAAGAGTGTGGGCGTCGGTGCTGGAGGGGCAGGGCCCCACGGAGGAAGAGGGGGCGTGTAGGCCCGGGGATGGGGAGTTGGGGTAAGGCCGCAAAAAGGAGCTGCGCCAGAGGGGGTGGGGCCGGCTCAGGAAAGCGCGGGCTTTTTCCCCGCGTTAGGGAAGGATGGGGGTGAGGCCGGGGGGGAAGGGCGGCACTGGAGAGGAGCACACACTGATTGCCGGGGGGGGGGGGGATTCTCACTGGGGGGTCGATGGAATGGCGGGAGAGGCCGGGGTCAGCGGGAGTCAGCTGCCTTACGGGAGTGTCATGGGGGGAGCAAAATGGCTAGATGAGGATCTAGCGGGGGGGAGGGGGGGAACAGGGTTGCTGCTGCATTGGCCAAAGGGGAGCTGGAAGTAGGAGAGGTAGTCGGGGTGGGGGTCCGCCGCCTGGGGGACTGGAGGGTCCGGGAGGCGCGGGCATGTGGCTGGCCTAGAAAAGGAGATGGCATGTAGGCGGGCGGGCGGGGGGGGGGGGTGGGGGCAGCAGCCCCCGATCCGGCTGATAACTTGGAATGTGAGGGGCCTGAACGGGCCGGTCAAGAGGGCCCGGGTATTCGAGCACTTAAAGGGACTGAAGGCAGACGTGGTTATGCTCCAGGAGACACATCTGAAGGTGGCAGATCAGGTTAGGCTGAGAAAGGGATGGGTAGGGCAAGTCTTTCATTCAGGGCTGGATGCGAAGAACAGAGGGGTTGCAATACTGGTGGGGAAGCGGGTGTCGTTCGAGGCACTGAATATTGTAGTGGATAATGGAGGTCGATATGTGATGGTGAGTGGTAGGTTGCAGGGGGTGCGAGTGGTACTGGTGAATTTTTATATCCCGAATTGGGACGATGCCGGATTTATGAAACGCATGCTGGGTCGGATTCCGGATCTGGAGGTAGGAAGCTTGATAATGGGGGGGGACTTCAACACGGTGCTGGACCCAGCACTGGACCGTTCTACGTCCAGGACGGGTAAGAGGCCGGCTGCGGCCAAGGTGCTCAGGGGGTTTATGGACCAGGTGGGGGGAGTGGATCCATGGAGGTTTGCCAGGCCGCTACAAAGGGAATTTTCCTTCTTTTCCCACGTCCATGGAACCTACTCCCGGATAGATTTTTTTCATTTTGAGTAGGGCGCTAATCCCGAAAGTGGAGGGAACGGAATATTCGGCCACAGCCATCTCGGACCACGCCCCGCATTGGGTGGAGCTGGAGTTGGGGAGGAGAGGGACCAGCGCCCGCTGTGGCGCCTCGATGTGGGACTGTTGGCAGATGAGGAGGTGTGCGGGCGGGTGCGGGGGTGTATTGAAAGATATTTGGAGGCCAACGACAATGGGGAGGTGCAGGTGGGGGTAGTCTGGGAGGCGTTGAAGGCGGTGGTCAGGGGAGAGCTAATCTCCATTAGGGCCCACAGGGAGAGGAGAGGGAGAGGTTGGTGGGGGAGATTTTAAGGGTGGACAGGAGGTATGCAGAAGCCCCAAGGAGGGGCTACTTAGGGAGCGACGGAACCTCCAGACGGAATTTGACCTGTTGACCACGGGGAAAACCGAGGCACAGTGGAGGAAAGCGCAGGGGGCGACGTATGAGTATGGGGAGAAGTCGAGTCGATGGCACATCAGCTTCGTAAGAGGGAGGCAGCGAGGGAGATTGTTGGAGTGAAGGATCGAGGGGCGAATACGGTGCAGAGTGCGGTGAGAATAAACAAGGTATTTAGGGACTTCGATGGGGATCTGTACAGGTCTGAGCCCCCAGCGGGGGAGGAGGGGATGCGACGATTCCTAGATCAGCTGACGTTCCCGAGGGTGGAGGAGGGGGAGGTGGCTGGTTTGGGGGCGCCGATTGGGCTGGAGGGGCTGGTTAAAGGATTGGGGAGCATGCAGGCGGGGAAGGCCCCGGGGCCGGATGGGTTCCCGGTTGAATTCTACAGGAAATACGTGGACCTGCTGGGCCCGTTGCTAGTGAGGACTTTTAATAAGGTGAGGGAGGGGGGCGACCTTGTCCCCGACAATGTCCAGGGCGCTGATTTCTTTGATCTTGAAGCGGGACAAGGATCCATTGCAATGTGGGTCATATAGAGTAGATCAATGTTGACGCTAAGTTGCTGGCGAAGGTGCTGGCTACGAGAATTGAGGACTGTGTCCCGGGGGTGATTCATGTGGACCAGACGGGATTTGTGAAGGGTAGGCAGCTGAATACAAATGTGCAGAGGCTCCTCAATGTGATTATGATGCTCTCGGTGGAGGGGGAAGCGGAGGTAGTGGCAGCTATGGACGCGGAGAAGGCCTTTGATCGGGTGGAGTGGGAGTATCTTTGGGAGGTTTGGGTTCGGGTAGGTGTTCATCAGTTGGGTCAGGCTGCTATATAGGGCCCCAGTGGCGAGTGTGGCTACGAACCGGCGGAGGTCGGAGTACTTTAGGCTGTGCCGCGCGACGAGGCAGGGGTGCCCCTTATCGCCCTTGTTGTTTGCACTGGCAATTGAGCCGCTGGCCATGGCACTGAGGGAGTCCAGGCGAGGACTATGTTCAAGGTGGTGAAAGCCTGGGTCAAGCCGAGATGGGGATTAGCATTATTTGGGGTATCGGACGAGCCGGGAGTACAGGAGGCGAAAGAGGCCGGTATTCTGGCCTTTGCGTCCCTGGTCGCCCGGCGGAGGATTTTGCTACTATGGAAGGATGTGAAGCCCCCTAGTGTGGAAGCTTGGATCAATGACATGGCAGGGTTCATCAAGCTGGAGAGGATAAAGTTTGCCTTGCAAGGGTCTGTGCAGGGGTTCCTCAGGCGGTGGAAACCGTTCCTAGACTATCTCGCGGAGCGATAGGAGGAGGTCAGCAGCAGCAGCCCAGGGGCGGGGAGGGGAGAGTGGGGGGGGTTCTTTTGGGGTGGCATTTGGGTGAAGGTGGGGGGGTGGGTTTCCTATTTGGGCTTTTTAATGTTATATGGGGGAAATCCAATATATAATTTCTGATTGTTGTAATCTTGTTTCTTTTTGTTGGGGGGGGGGGGAGGTGGTTTGTTGCAAATTTGTTGAAAAATTTGAATAAATATATATTTTTTAAAAAGAATGCAGGCCTTCATATATAAGATGCACTGCATCAACCCTCCAAGGCTCCTCAGACAGCCCCTTCAAAACCACGACCATCTAGAAGGACAAGAGCAGCAAATACCTGGGAACCCCACCACCTGGAGGTTCCCCTCCAAGTCACTCACCACCCTGACTTGGAAATATATCGCCGTTCTGTCACTGTCGCTGGGGCAACATCCTGGAGCTCCCTCCCTAACAGCACAGTGGGTGTACCTGCATGAGAGGGACTGCAGAGGTTCATGAAAGACAACTCATCACCACCAGCTTCTCAAGGGCAATTAGCAATGGGCAATAAATGCTAGCCAAACCAGCAACACCTAAATCTAATGTACGAATGAATCGAAAAGAAAAAGCTTATTGTAACTTGACAAGATAGACCTACCGGTTTTGAATACTTAATAGCCTTTACTTCAAAAATATAAAGAACGGTACAGCATGTACACCCAAGTTGGCAGCAGTGTTGAACTAGTCCTTCAACCCCACCCTTGCACTACAACAGCAACATGAATGCTCGTACTGATGCCAATATGCATATTTAGTGTACACGCTATAATTTCACTCCTTTAATTTCAATCACCCTTTTAATTTGGTCTTCCGTTCAAGCATTAACACACAATGACACATGTCTCAACTGTACTGCGACCACCATAGACACTGGTGAGCCTTGTGTCAATGGAACCTGGCTTGTGGGCGCAGGAGTGGGCCATGTACCTGTGAATGATTGTCCCTCACCCATTCCTGGAGCAGAGACCACTTGATGCCCCTGTTTTCAGGCAGCATTTCCTGCTGAATTTCCACAATAGAATTCCCTTCTGCCGTGTGGTCTGGAAACCTGGTTGTTTCCGAGTCTTGCTGCTGACGAACATGATCCTGGTGCTTGCGGAGGACTCTTCCATCAGTTAGTTTCACCGCGAAGGAGACTGGACCACTTTGGTTGAGAATGACTGGAGAGGGCAGCATGGCTGTGCAGTGGTTAGCACTGCGGTCTCACGGCGCCGAGGTCCCAGGTTCGATCCCGGCTCTGGGTCACGGTCCGTGTGGAGTTTGCACATTCTCCCCGTGATTGCGTGGGTTTTGCCCCCACAGCCCAAAAGATGTGCAGGATAGGTGGATTGGCCACGCTAAATTGCCGCTTAATTAGAAAAAATGAATTGGGTTCTCTAAATTTAAAAACTAAAAGAGAATGACTGGAGGCAGGCAGCATTGGTCACTGCCGAAATCTCTCACACGGACACAGTCATTTGGATTGAATGGTGGTCATGTCTCTCCATTTGGCTGGTTTAGCTCAGTGGACTAGACAGCTGGTTTGTAATGCAGAACAAGGCCAGCAGCGCAGGTTCAATTCCCGTACCAGCCTCCCCGAACAGGCGCCGGAATGTGGCGACTAGGAGCTTTTCACAGTAACGTCATACTTGTGACAATAAAAAAGGTTATACTTCCTGACTCCTTCCCACTCGCGCTTTGACAACTGGATGCAGCAGATCCAGGTGAGATTTTGGCTTCCTGCCCATCAGCATTTCAGCTGGTGAGAGCCCTGTCATTGTTTGTGGTGTTATAAGACCATAAGGCATAGGAGCAGTGAAGTGGAAAATAACTTGTTCACACCAAAGAGTTGAGTCAATTCAATTTATTGGCAAAAGCTTTTGGGAGAAAGCCAGGCACTTTGCAGTGCTCGTGATCACCTTCTCAATTGTACAATGGCTGGTAGCCTCTTTCATACATGTACATGGGTTAGTTCCTAATTAGCTTGGGGGGGGGGGGTTACATACACGACCAATTAGGCCCCCCTAGCAACAATTAGCTTCCAATCACATTCCTCTAAAACCATTCGTTATCTAATGTTCACAATTACAAGGATAACAGGTGTCTCAATAGTTAACGGTCAGTTTGTCAGCTACTGAATGACTCAGCAATTAATCGGAACGTGGCAGATGTCAGTAGGTCACTGAGAGAATGACTCGCCAGTAACCATTTAGGGCAGCACGGTAGCATTGTGGATAGCACAATTGCGTCACAGCTCCAGGGTCCCAGGTTCGATTCCCCGCTGGGTCACTGTCTGTGCGGAGTCTGCACATCCTCCCCGTGTGTGCGTGGGTTTCCTCCGGGTGCTCCGGTTTCCTCCCACAGTCCAAAGATGTGCAGGTTAGGTGGATTGGCCATGCTAAATTGCCCTTAGTGTCCAAAATTGCCCTTAGTGCTGGGTGGGGTTGCTGGGTTATGGGGATAGGGTGGAGGTGTGGACTTGGGTAGGGTGCTCTTTCCAAGAGCCGGTGCAGACTCGATGGGCCGAATGGCCTCCTTCTGCACTGTAAATTCTATGTATCAGGTCAGTGCAGAATTAAATTGCCGTGGTAAGTAAGCTAATATAGAATGACTCAGCAGTCCACACGATTGCAGGCATAAGCTAACAATTAAACATAATTAAATAGAGAGATTCCTAATGAATAAATGAATAACCTCTAATGTAAATTTCCCTTAACAGCAGAATTAGGCCACTCGGCCCATCGAGTCTGCTCCGCCATTCAATCATGGCTGATATTTTTCTCATCCCCATTCTCCTGGCCTCTCCCCATAACCCCTGATCCCCTTATTGATCAAAAACCTATCTATCTCTGTCTGAAAGGCACTCAGTGAATTGGCCTCCACAGCCTTCTGCGGCAAAGAGTTCCACAGATTCACCACCCTCTGGCTGAAGAAATTCCTCCTCATCTCTGTTTTAAAGGATCGTCCCTTTAGTCTGAGATTGTGTTCTCTGGTTCTAGTTTTTCCTACAAGTGGAAACATCCTCTCCACGTCCACTCTATCCAGGCCTCGCAGTATCCTGTAAGTTTCAATAAGATCCCCCCTCATCCTTCTAAACTCCAATGAGTACAAACCCAGAGTCCTCAACTGTTCCTCATACAACAAGCTCTTCATTCCAGGGATCGTTCTTGTGAATCTCCTCTGGGCCCATTCCAAGGCCAGCACATCCTTCCTTAGATACGGGGCCCAAAACTACTCCAAATGGGGTCTGACCAGAGCCTTACGCAGCCTCAGAAGTCCATCCCTGGTCTTGCATTCTAACCCTCTTGACATGAATGCTAACATTGCATTTGCCTTCCTAACTGCCGACTGAACCTGCACATTAACTTAAAGAGAATCGTGAACAAGGACTCCCAAGTCCCTTTGTGCTTCTGCTTTCTGAAGCATTTCCCCATTTGGAAAATAGTCTGTGCCTCCATTCCTCCTTCCAAAGTGCCTAACCCCTCACCTTTCCATATTGTATTCCATTATCTGCCACTTCATTGCCCACTCTCCTAGCTTGTCCAAGTCCTTCTGCAGCCCCCTTGCTTCCTCAATACTACCTGTCCCTCGACAGATCTTTGTATCATCTGCAAACTTAGCAACCGTGCCTTCCGTTCCTTCCTCCAGATCCAGTTTCGCGCCGATTGTGGATTCTCCGGACCCCCCACAACTTGATGAAATTGCGGCACCCGCCGTGTGGCCCGGAAGTGCAGTACGCATCTCACTAACTGCCCTGACGACCGATTCTCTGGGGCCTCAGCCATTCTGCGGCCCGACGGTGGTTCTAACCACCAATAAAAAAACCGTGATACCAGCATGATGGTGGAGGCGGTTGCGAGAGGAGGTAGGAGTTGGCGTGGGGGGGGGGGGGGGACTGCGGGCTCCCGTAACGGACACCGGCCATGCTTTCTGTGGGGGCGAAGGGGGGACTGGCCGAGCCGCCGGGAACCCCCCGACATGACAGGGCGGTACCCACGCACCAAGCCCCATTACAGCGGTCATCCTGTTGGCAACCCACCCCGGCCCCTGGGTGAACGCAGGGTTACCGGCTGTATGGGTGGGTGCCGCCCTCCTTCATTGGCCACCCCACTCAAACGACGACACCCACCGGAGGGAACACCCAGGGCTACACCGACGGCAGTGCCATGAAACGGTGGCCCTGGCTGCAGGGACGGGCACCGACGGGGCGGGGGTGGGGGGCATGTGTGGCTGGGGCGCTCGGTGCCAAACATGGCACCTGGTTGTGCACGGATGTATGCCCATGCTAACATTTTCTCCCCTCACCCCCTGCAGATTATCATGTTTGGTCACCAACCTGCGATGTTGGCCGCCGTGCCGAGGGCCGCTGCCCTGCATGCAGCCCTGTGGCAGCGCCAGCGGAGGCAGCAGCAGAGGAGTGGGTGCAGAGGGGCAGGTGGCAGCCGCTCAGGCTGGAGGGGCGGCCGCCCAAAAGGACGAGGAGGAGGAACAAGACCAGGAGCAGGATGAGGAGGAACAGGACGAGGAGGAGGGTGAGGAGGTGGTGGTGCCAAGGAGGTGCTGGATGAGGCCCTGCATGTACCGGCGCCGCATGTCCTTTAAGGAACCCCCGGACCGGGCATGCAAGAGGAGACTGCGGATGAGCCTGGAGACTGTTGGACACATCTGCCACATGATGGCACACCTGGCACTGCGTGGGAGTGGGGAAGGACACCCGCTACAGGTGGCCGTCAAGGTGATGGTCGCGCTGAACCTTTATGCGACGGGGTCGTTCCAGTCGCCGAGTGGGGACCTGACCGGCATCTCCCAGGCATTAGTGCACAGGTGCATCCGCGCCGTGACTGACACCCTGTATGCCCAGGCGGAACGGTACATCCAGTTCCCCGTGGACCGCTCCCACCAGGATGCCCGGGCAACGGGGTTCACTGCCGTGTCCGGGACAACTCGGGTCGAGGGCGTAATCGATGGGGTGCTCGTCGCCCTACGGCCACTGGTGGATAACAGGCCACTGCTCACCAACAGGACGGGGTACCACTCCATGAACATTCAGGTGATCTGTGACCATCAGATGCGGATCCTACACATCTGCGCCCGATACCCGGGCAGTGTGCATGACCTGTTCATACTGGCACAATCTCTGATCCCCGGCATGTTCGAGGGATGCCCCCCCCCCCCCCCCCCCACCTCCCGTCTGCGGGGCTGGTTGCTGGGCGGCGGGGGGTACCCGTTGCGGTCGTGGCTGATGACGCTTATACACCACATACATCGATGCCATTTTTTTCCTTTGGAGCCACGGCGAAGAATCACTGAAACGACCACACGATGACATCAATAAATTCCATCCCACCATTAGACTCACCATGGACTACTCTCCAGAATCGGTTGCATTCTTCGACACACTCATCTCCATCAAGGACGGTCACCTCAGCACTTTGCTGTACCGCAAACCCACGGATAACCTCACGATGCTCCACTTCTCCAGCTTCCACCCAAAACACACTAAAGAAGCCATCCCCCATGGACAAGCTCTCCGTATACACAGGATCTGCTCAGACGAGGAGGAGCGTAACAGACATCTACAGATGCTGAAATATGCCCTCGTACGAATGGGTTAGAATCACAGAATCATAGAAGTTTACAGCATGGAAACAGGCCCTTCGGCCCAACCAGTCCATGCCGCCCAGTTTTTACCATTAAGCTAGTCCCAGTTGCCCGCACTTGGCCCATAACCCTCTATACCCACCTTACCCATGTAACTATCTAAATGCTTTTTAAAAGACACAGTTGTACCCGCCTCTACTACTACCTCTGGCAGCACATTCCAGACACTCACTACCCTCTGAGTGAAGAAATTGCCCCTCTGGGCCCTTCTGAATCTCTCCCCTCTCACCTTAAACCTATGCCCTCTAGTTTTAGACTCCCCTACCTTTGGGAAAAGATGTTGACTATCTACCTTATCTATGCCCCTCATTATTTTATAGACCTCTATAAGATCACCCCTAAGCCTCCTACGCTCCAGGGAAAAAAGTCCCAGTCTATCCAGCCTCTCCTTATAACTCAAACCATCAAGTCCCGGCAACATCCTAGTAAATCTTTTCTGCTCTCTTTCTAGTTTAATGGTTATGGCGCTCGATTCATCGATCGACAGTTCCAACGCGCCACAGCAAAACAATGCGCCAACCTCCTCAGGAGACAAACACGGGACACAACCGACAGAATACCCTTCGTCGTCCAGTCCTTCCCCGGAGCGGAAAAGCTACGACACCATCTTCGCAGCCTTCAACGCGTCATCGATGAAGACGAACATTTTGCCAAGGTCATCCCCACACCCCCACTACTTGCCTTCAAACAACCACGCAACCTCAAACAGACCATTGTTTGCAGCAAACTACCCAGCCTTCAGAACAGTGACCACGACACCACACAACCCTGCCATAGCAATCTCTGCAAGACGTGCCAGATCATTGACATGGATACCACTATTACACTTGAGAACACCATCCACCAGGTACGCGGTACATACTCGTGCAACTCGGCCAATGTTTTCCACCTCATACGCTGCAGGAAAGGATGTCCCGAAGCGTGGTACATTGGGGAGACCATGCAGACGCTGCGAGAACGAATGAACAGACATTGCGCGACAATCGCCAGGCAGGAATGTTCCTTTCCAGTCGGGGAACACTTCAGCAGGCAGGGGCATTCAGCCTCTGATCTTCGGGTAAGCGTTCGCCAAGGCAGCCTTCAGGACGCGCGACAACGCAGAATCGCCGAACAAAAATTCTCTCCAGTTGTTCCGTCTGGACCTGTAAAGACTTAATTACAAAGAACAAAGAACAAAGAAATGTACAGCACAGGAACAGGCCCTTCGGCCCTCCAAGCCCGTGCCGATCATACTGCCCGACTAAACTACAATCTTCTACACTTCCTGGGTCCGTATCCTTCTATTCCCATCCTATTCATATATTTGTCAAGATGCCCCTTAAATGTCCCTATCGTCCCTGCTTCCACTACCTCCTCCGGTAGTGAGTTCCAGGCACCCACTACCCTCTGCGTAAAAAACTTGCCTCGTACATCTACTCTAAACCTTGCCCCTCTCACCTTAAACCTATGCCCCCTAGTAATTGACCCCTCTACCCTGGGGAAAAGCCTCTGACTATCCACTCTGTCTATGCCCCTCATAATTTTGTATACCTCTATCAGGTCGCCCCTCAACCTCCTTCGTTCCAGTGAGAACAAACCGAGTTTATTCAATCGCTCCTCATAGCTTATGCCCTCCATACCAGGCAACATTCTGGTAAATCTCTTCTGCACCCTCTCTAAAGCCTCCACATCCTTCTGGTAGTGTGGCGACCAGAATTGAACACTATACTCCAAGTGTGGCCTAACTAAGGTTCTATACAGCTGCAACATGACTTGCCAATTCTTATACTCAATGCCCCGGCCAATGAAGGCAAGCATGCCGTATGCCTTCTTGACTACCTTCTCCACCTGTGTTGCCCCTTTCAATGACCTGTGGACCTGTACTAGATCTCTTTGACTTTCAATACTCTTGAGGGTTCTACCATTCACTGTATATTGCATTACCTGCATTAGCCCTTCCAAAATGCATTACCTCACATTTGTCCGGATTAAACTCCATCTGCCATCTCTCCGCCCAAGTCTCCAGACAATCTAAATCCTGCTGTATCCTCAGACAGTCCTCATTGCTATCCGCAATTCCACCAACCTTTGTGTCGTCTGCAAACTTACTAATCAGACCAGTTACATTTTCCTCCAAATCATTTATATATACTACAAACAGCAAAGGTCCCAACACTGATCCCTGTGGAACACCACTGGTCACAGCCCTCCAATTAGAAAAGCATCCCTCCATTGCTACCCTCTGCCTTCTATGGCCTAGCCAGTTCTGTATCCACCTTGCCAGTTCACCCCTGATCCCGTGTGACTTCACCTTTTGTACTAGTCTACCATGAGGGACCTTATCAAAGGCCTTACTGAAGTCCATATAGACAACATCTACTGCCCTACCTGCATCAATCATCTTAGTGACCTCCTCGAAAAACTCTATCAAGTTAGTGAGACACGATCTCCCCTTCACAAAACCGTGCTGCCTCTCACTAATACGTCCATTTGCTTCCAAATGGGAGTATATCCTGTCTCGAAGAATTCTCTCCAGTAATTTCCCTACCACTGAAGTAAGGCTCACCGGCCTGTAGTTCCCGGGATTATCCTTGCTACCCTTCTTAAACAGAGGAACAACATTGGCTATTCTCCAGTCCTCCGGGACATCCCCTGAAGACAGCGAGGATCCAAAGATTTCTGTCAAGGCCTCAGCAATTTCCTCTCCAGCCTCCTTCAGTATTCTGGGGTAGATCCCATCAGGCCCTGCAAAGACATGTATTCAGAGTATCGTCTTGCATCTTTGACTTTGTCTATATATATGTTTCTGGAACATACCTCTTCATTCACCTGAGGAAGGAGCAGCGCTCCGAAAGCTAGTGATTCGAAACAAACCTGTTGGACTTTAACCTGGTGTTGTAAGACTTCTCACAAAGATTTTATTGTAGAGCACATAGAAAATAGTGGTAGGATCAGACAGAGTGAGCATAGATTTATGAAGGGGATATCATGATTGTCAAATCTGCTTTGAGGACGTAACTAGTAGAGTTGATGAGGTGGAGCCAGTGAATGTGGTTTATTTGAGGGGGGATCTCATAGAAACCTATAAAATTCTAACAGTACTGGACAGGGTAGATGCAGGAAGGATGTTCCCGATGGTGGGGGTGTCCAGAACCAGCGGTCACAGTCTGAGGATACGGGTAGACCATTTCGGACAGAGATGAGGAGACATTTCTTCACCCCGAGAGTGGTGAGCCTGTGGAACTCATAATGAATGGTGGAGCAGGCTCGACGGGCTGGATGGCCTCCTCCTACTCCTATTTTCCAGGTTCATTTGTTCCTATTATGAAGTGGACGGACTGGGTGGATAGGGACCACCAGGATTCGGGCGGCACGGGAGAACAGTGCTTAGCACTGTTGCTTCACAGCGCCAGCGTCACAAGTTCGATTCCCGGCTTGGGTCACTGTCTGTGCGGAGTCTGCACGTTCTCCCCGTGTCTGCGTGGGTTTCCTCCGGGCGCTCCGGTTTCCTCCCACAAGTCCCGAAAGACGTGCTGTTAGGTGAATTGGACATTCTGAATTCTCCCTCTGTGTACCCGAACAGGCGCCGGAATGTGGTGACTAGGGGGTTCTCACAGTAACTTCATTGCAGTGTTAATATAAACTTGTGACACTAATAGTTGAAGGGTCAGTCATGGGGGGGGGCACAAGTTCAAGGTGAGGGACAAGAGATTTAGGGGGGATGTGAGGAAAAAACATTTTACCCAGAGACTGGTGATGATCTGGAATGTGCTGCCTGGAGGGTGGCAGAGGTGGGTTGCCTCACATCCTTTAAAAAGTGCAGGTAAGTGGAGTGAAATAGGCAGGTCCAGTGTTTTTCATGCATCAGTGCAGACTCGATAGGCCGAATGGCCTCTTCTGTACTGTATTTTCTGTGATATGAAGGGCCTGGATAGAGTGGATAGGAGTGGATTAGTGTCATGTGAGAGTACCTTTAAGAAATGGGTGTTTATAAATGGGTGTGTATATAAGTATCTGTAGTGAGAGTACCTTTAAGAAATGGGTGCTTATTACTGCAGTGATGTCAGAGAGTGGGTGGACCTGGGCTGTCTGTCAGCTTTTTACTTTCGCTTTAGGCTTTTTGCTGCAGGGTGGGTTTGGTTTCATTTTCGTTTTGGAGAAGCTGCTATCACAGCAGGATGTGTGTGAATCTCTGCAAGCTTATGCATGTCCATTTGCTGATTTCAACATGGTAACTGTTCTCAGTAGTGAATTTAAACCTGAGGTGCTTCTGTTAAATGGTTTTGTTTTAAGTCTTATGGATGTTAAAAGGAAAGCTCAAGGATTACTTCCATTTGTATTCTTTGGGGGTTGTATTTGAATTGATGGTTGCTAAGATGTTCACTGTATGTTTTAAAAAGGTGAACTTGAGTTCATAGAATAATGAAAATGAAA
The DNA here is from genome assembly GCF_047496885.1 of Scyliorhinus torazame. Classification (NCBI taxonomy): domain Eukaryota; kingdom Metazoa; phylum Chordata; class Chondrichthyes; order Carcharhiniformes; family Scyliorhinidae; genus Scyliorhinus; species Scyliorhinus torazame. The sequence goes on along the minus strand of NC_092709.1, from coordinate 356,270,815 downwards.
AAATGAAAATCGCTTATTGTCACAAGTAGGCTTCAATGAAGTTATTGTGAAAAGCCCCTGGTCGCCACATTCTGGCGCCTGTTTGTGGAGGCTGATACGGGAATTGAACCATGCTGCTGGCCTGCCTTGGTCTGCTTTAAAAGCCAGCGATTTAGCCCAGTGTGCTAAACCAGCCCCGATATAAACATTGTTTTGCTTTAAAAAATACTTTTCCATTTTTGCTGTACCACATTTATAGAGTGGGCCATGTGCTCCCCATACCACAGTCTATTAAAAGTTGAGGGCCAGGTGAACTCCATGCTACACTTTGGGGTTCTCTAAACCCTGGCCCATACAAATTGGGGGCTCGGCCGGGATAAAAGTATCTATTCCATTGGTTTAGTGAACTTAAAGACAGTGAGGGGTGAGCATATTGTGGTTGCTTTTCAGGTGTGGTATTCCAGTTTAAGTGGGGAGTGTGTTGTGGACAGTGGCTCTTTCAGAGGCTCTGAAGTTTTTGGGGGTGGAGACGGTCATACGCAGTACCTTACGGACAGAGACTAAAAGCAGACTGTTAGATTTGGCAAAAACATTGCAGTTAACATTATCTGACAAAATGTGAAAAGATGAGGTAATTATAATGGTGGCTAAGCATTTAAAGTTGCCTGAGATACAGTTTGACTCATTGGAAATGGCAAAAATTCAGTTACAAATTAAACAAATGGAACATGAGAAAGAATTAAAGCAGCTTGAATACGAAAGACAGGAAAAAGAAAGAGGAAAGCGGAAAAAGAAAGAGAAAGGGATAGAGAGTAAAAAGAAAGAGAGAGAAAGGAAAAAGAAAAGGAGAGAGAAGAAAGGAGAAAAGAAAGAATAGCCCAAGCAGAACAAAAAGAAAGAGAAAGGGAGATACAGATCAGGGAAAAAGATAAAGAGAGAGAGTTTGAACTTCAGAAAATGACCATGAAACATGACAGTCAGTTAAAATTGGCAGACGTAAAGGGAAAGGTACAGTTGGATGATAGTGATGAGGATAGTGAGAAAGATCGTCAAAGTTGAAGGCTTGGTGGGGATCTATTTAAATATGTCCAAGCATTGCCAAGGTTTGACGAGAAGGAGGTAGAAGCCTTTTTCATTTCATTTGAGAAGGTAGCTAAACAAATGAAATGGCCACAGGACATATGGGTGTTACTGATTCAAACAAAGCTGGTAGGTAGAGCTAGTGAAGTGTTTGCATCACTACCGGAGGAGGTATCTGGAACGTATGAGGAGGTGAAAAAAATCCATCTTAGGTGCATATGAACTAGTGCCTGAAGCCTACAGACAAAGGTTTAGAAATTTAAGGAAAGAATTTGGTCAAACAAGAGTTTGAAAGGCTCAAACAGAATAATTTTGATAGGTGGATAAGGGCTTTGAAAATAGACCAAACGTATGAAGCTCTCAGAGAAATTATACTTTTGAAGGAGTTTAAAAATTCAATTCCTGATGTAGTGAGAACTCGTGGAAGAGCAGAGGGTTAAAACTGCAAGATTAGCAGCAGAAATGGCAGATGATTATGAATTAGTTCATAAATCAAGGCTTGGTTTCCGACATCAGTTTCAGCCGGTGAGGGATAGAAACTGGGGACATGAGAAATACTCAAGTGGTAAAGGTAAAGGTGATCTGATGAGAGACAACAAGGAGAGTGTACCTCAGATTAAAAAATAAATCCAGGAGGGTGGAAGAGGGGCTGGTTTAGCACAGGGCTAAATAGCTGGCTTTGAAAGCAGACCAAGGCAGGCCAGCAGCACGGTTCAATTCCCCTACCAGCCTCCCCGAACAGGCGCCGGAATGTGGCGACTCGGGGCTTTTCACAGTAACTTCATTTGAAGCCTACTTGTGACAATAAGCGATTTTCATTTCATTTCATTTCACATGAAAAGTTTCAAATGTTTTCACTGTAATAATCTAGGCCATGCAATGTCACAGTGTTGGTGGTTGAAGAAAAGCACTGGAAAGGCTGATGTGGTAAAACAGGATAAGACAGTGGGGTTTGTTAAAGTGGTAAAGGAAAGCCCAAGTGAAGCGAAGGATGTGCAAAAGATTGTACAGCCTGATCAAGAGGTGATTGATAAGAATGTGCCAGATCTCTTTAAAGAATTTACTTGTGTGGGTAAAGTTTACTCATGTGTATCAGAAGGAGCAGGTAAAGAAGTCACAATTTTAAGAGATACAGGGGCTAGTCAATCTTTAATGGTAAGAGATGAGGAATTATGTAGTTTGGGAAGAATGGTGCCAGAAAAGGTGGTGATATGTGGAATTCAGGGTGAGAGGAGTAGTGTTCCATTATATAAGGCAAGGTTGGAAAGTCCAGTGAAGAGTGGTGAAGTGATAGTAGGAGTAATAGAGAAACTATCTTGTCCAGGAATACAGTTTATCTTGGGTAATGATATAGCTGGATCGCAGGTGGGAGTGATGTCTACTGTGGTTGATAAGCCAGTGGAAAATCAGACAACTGAAGTGTTGAAGGACGAATATCCTGGGATTTTTCCGGATTGTGTAGTAACAAGGTCGCAAAGTCACAGGTTAAGACGAGGAGAAATCAAAGAGTGAAGATGAAATTGAAGTGCAATTATCAGAAACGATTTTTGATCAGATGGCTGAAAAAGAACAAGAACAGGTGGAGGATGAGGTGGATATTTTTAGTTCAGAAAGATTGGCGGAGTTACAACAAAAAGATATAGAAATAAAACAGATGTATCAGAAAGCATTTACAGAAGAGAAATCTGAGTGTATACCGGAGTGTTATTACCGTAAAAGTGATGTCTTGATGAGAAAATGGAGACCTTTACATATGTAGGCGGATGAAAAGTGGGCAGAAGTTAGAACATAAAACATACAGTGCAGAAGGAGGCTGTTCGGCCCATCGAGTCTGCACCAATCCACTTAAGCTCTCACTTCCACCCTATCCCCGTAACCCAATAACCCCTCCTACCCCTCCTAACATTTTGCACACTAAGGGTAATTTAGCATGGCCAATCCACCTAACCTACATGTTTTTGGACTGTGGGAGGAAACCGGAGCACCCGGAGGAAACCCACGCAGACACGGGGAGAACGTGCAGACTCTGCACAGACAGTGACCCAGCGCGGAATCGAACCTGCGACCCTGGCGCTGTGAAGCCACATGCTAGCCACTTGTGCTACCGTGCTGCCTATCGAGTAGTATTGCCAGTAGGGTATAGAGAGGAGGTGTTGCGAGTTGCACATGAGGTACAAGTGGGAGGTCATTTGGGAATAAGGAAAACTCAAGCTAAAATACAAAAATATTTTTATTGGCCTGGACTACATAAAGATGTAGTTAAATGTTGTCAATCATGTCACACATGTCAAGTGATAGGGAAACCTCAAGCAGTGATAAAACCAGCGCCCTTAATACCCTTCCAGCATTTGAGGAACCTTTTACAAGGGTCCTAATCGATTGTGTAGGACCGCTTCCTAAAACTAAAAGTGGGAATCAGTATCTTTTGACTATAATGGATGTGTCTACTAGTTTTCCAGAGGCCATTCCAGTATGTAATATTACAGCTAAAAAGATTGTGGAGGAGTTACTTAAACTCTTTACTAGATATGGATTACTCACAGAAATACAATCGGATCAAGGATCAAATTTTACCTCAAGGTTATTCAAAGAAGTTATGGATAGCTTAGGAATAAAATAATTTAAATCAACTGCGTACCATCCAGAATCGCAGGGAGCGTTAGAAATGTTGAGGGCCTATTGTCAAGATTATCCAGAGGATTGGGATAAAGGAATTCCATTCGTACTGTTTGCAATTAAGGATGCACCTAATGAGTCCTTTTGAACTAATTTTTGGTCATGAGGTAAGAGGACCACTTAAATTGATTAAGGAAAAATTGGTGAGTGAGAAATCGGAAATTACACTATTGGATTACGTGTCAAATTTTAGGGAATGATTAAATAGAGCAGGTGAATTGGATGTGTCTACTAGGTTTCTAGAGGCCATTCCAGTACGTAATATTACAGCTAAAAGGATTGTAGAGGAGTTACTTAAATTCTTTACTAGATATGGACTACCCACAGAAATTCAATCGGATCAAGGAACAAATTTTACTTCAAAATTATTCAAAGAAGTTATGGATAGCTTAGGAATAACACAATTTAAACCAACTGCGTACCATCCAGAATCGCAGGGAGCATTAGAAAGGTGGCATCAGACATTAAAGACAATGTTGAGGGCACATTTAAAAGTTGAACAAAATGTGATAAAACGTGTAACGGACAAGAAATCCAAAGTTCGTAGTTTTGCCAGTGGGGATAAAGTTTTAGTGTTGTTACCAGTGGTAGGTGAGCCTTTAAAAGCTAGGTTTTGTGGACCTTATCAGATTGAAAGGAAATTAAGTGAGGTGAATTATGTGGTTAAAAACCCCAGATAGAAGGAAGACTCACCGAGTGCGTCATGTGAATATGCTTAAAAGGTACTTTGAAAGGGAAGGAGAGAAAAAGGAGGAGGTTTTAATGATTCTAACTCAAAGTGACAAACCAAATCCACATGACTGTGAATTTGACATACCTCAAATTAAATTGGAAAACGAGGATGTTCTTAAAAATTGGGATAAATTGTCGAGTTACCTTCCAGAGGAAAAACAAACTGACCTGAAAGAGTTATTGATATCACGTGGGCAAGTTTGTGGAGATAAATTGGGAAGTACTAAAATGGCTATACATGATGTAGATGTGGGAAATGCTGTTCCAATCAAACAACATCCATATAGACTTATCCTTTAAAATTGGCACAGGTTAACAAAAGAGATTGAGAGTATCTTAAGAATGGCATAGTTGAAGTGGGTTGCAGCCAATGGAGCTCACCCATAGTGATGGTACCTAAACCAGACGGTACCCAATGGTTGTGTGTGGACTTTGGAAAGGTTAATGCAGTGACAAGAACGGACTCTTATCCTATCCCATGTTTGGAGGATTGCATTGAGAAAGTGGGACAATCAGCTTTTATTTCCAAACTGAATTCACTTAAAGGTTACTGGCAGGTACCTTTATCCGAAAGGGCGAAGGAGATTTCAGCTTTTGTGACTCCAGATGGTATATACCAATTCAAAGTTATGCTATTTGGCATGAAAAATGCCCCAGCCACATTTCAACGGTTAACTAACAAAGTACTTTCAGGATTACCCAATTGTGCGGTATACATCAACGGGCGGGACGGTAGCACAGTGGTTAGCATTGTGGCTTCACAGCGCCAGGGTCCCAGGTTCGATTCCCCTCTGGGTCACTGTGCGGAGTCTGCATGTTCTCCCCGTGTCTGCGTGGGTTTCCTCCGGGTGCTCCGGTTTCCTCCCACAGCAGGTCAGGCGGATTGGCCGTGCTAAATTGCCCTTAGTGCCCAAAGGGGTTGGGTGTGGTTGCTGGGTTAGGGGTGTGGGGCTGAATGGCTCGATGGGCTGAATGGTCTCTTTCTGCACTGTAAATTCTATGGAATCTGGTAATTTCCAGCCAGACATGGACAGAACATTTAAAACATCTGATGGAGTTATTTGATCGACTTCAGGAGGCGGGTTTGGTGATAAACCTAGCCAAAAGTGAATTTGGAAAAGCCCAAGTCACTTTCGTTGGCCATGCAATCGTCACACGGGATGTGAAACCAACAGTTTGTGAGGAGTTTCCGATAACCTCAAGGCGAAGGGAAATAATGTGATTTCTTGGTTTGAGTGGATTTGATCAAACATTTGTGAAAAATCTTTGTAGCGTAGTTGCTCCACTGATAGACTTGCTGAAGAAACGTCGGAAATTTCAGTGGACAGCGGACCTTCAACAGGCCTGAAAGCTGTGATAACCAATGCTCCTGTGTTGGAGAATTACAAGGGACTCTGTGATCAGATTGAGCTAAAGTGTCTGACTTTAAAGAGAAATACCGAGGCGGAGAGAAATGGACGGATCGTGCAGAGACCTTCTTGGTTCAAAGAGACTGTCAATCGAGAAGGATTCCAGTTGGGACTTTCGGTTGCGGCTATGCGGAGCTAAGTCGCACATTCGGCAGCTCCCGCTTTGAACGGACGTTTGGGCTCTTTTCAGGGCCCCCAACGGAATCTTTTCGACATTTCCCGGTGTGGGAAGAAGACTGCAACATTCCCCCGACAGTGTATGGTTTGGACCAGGAGCGGAGCGACTAAAAAAGTGGTGGTGAAGCCAAAGAAAGTGCGAGGGAAGAAGAGCAAGATGGCGGCGGGTGGGGACCAGGCAGCGTGGATTCAGTGGGCGCAGGAGCAGCAGGAGGTTATCCAGCGCTGCTTCATGGAGCTCAAAGCGGACCTGCTGGAGCCGATGAAGGCTTCTATTGATAAGCTGCTGGAGGCCAAGACGGCCCAGGGGGTGATGATCCGCGAGGTCTGACAAAAGATCTCAGATAACGAGGACGAGATCTTGGGCCTAGCAGATCTTGAGCATGAGGCACTCCACAAGAAATGGCAGGAACAGTTCGAGGAGTTGGAGAATCGGTCGAGGCGGAAGAATCTGCGGATCCTGGGCCTCCCGGAGTGGCTGGAGGGGTCGAACGTGGGGGCCCATGTGGTCACCATGTTAAACTCGCTGATGGGAGCGGGGTCCTTCCAGGGGCCCCTGGAGCTGGAAGGGGCCCATAGAGTGCTGGCGAGGAGGCCCAAGGTGCTGGTGCGGTTTCATCGGTTCTGGCTAGTCGGCGGGGGAAGGGGGCGGGTAGCCCCCTGATCCGGTTATCACCTGGAACGTAAGGGTGCTGAACGGGCCGGTTAAGCGGGCCCGGGTGTTCGCAAACCTGAAGTGGCTGAAGGCGGATGTGGTCATGCTCCAGGAGACACACCTGAAGGTGGTAGACCAGGTAAGATTGAGGAAGGGGGTGGGTAGGCCAGGTGTTTCATTCAGGGCTGGATGCCAAAAATCGGGGGTGGCGATCTTGGTGGGGAAGAGGGTGTAGTTCGAGACGTCGAGCATTGTGACAGACAATGGCGGCAAGTACGTAATGGTAAGTGGTAAGCTGCAAGGGGAGAGGGTGGTGCTGGTCAATGTGTATGCCCCGAACTAGGACGATGCGGGTTTCATGCGGCGCATGTTGGGTCGGATCCCGGACTTGGAAGTGGGTGGCCTGATAATGGGGGGGGACTTTAACACGGTGTTGGATCCGGCACTGGATCGCTCCAGGTCTAGGACGGGTAGGAGGCCGACGGCGGCTAAAGTGCTGATGGGAGGGGTGGACCCTTGGAGATTTGCAAGGCCGGGGGCCAGGGAATTTTCATTCTTCACGCACGTTCATGAGGCCTATTCCGGGATCGACTTTTTTGTTGTGAGCAGGGCGCTGATTGCGAAAGTAGAGTATACCGAGAACTCGGCGATAACCATTTCAGATCACGCCCCGCATTGGGTAGACCTAGAGCTGGGGGAGGAGAGCGACCAGCGCCTGTTGTGGCGCTTGGAGATGGGGCTGTTGGCGGACGAGGGGGTGAGCGAGCGGGTCCAAAGATGCATAGAGAGATACCTGGTGGCCAACGATAACGGGGAGGTCTGAGTGGGGATGGTCTGGGAGGCGCTGAAGGCGGTGGTTAGGGGAGAGCTGATCTCCATTAGGGCCCACAAGGAGAGGCGAGAGCAGAGGGAGAGGGAGAGGCTGGTGGGGGAGATGGTGAGGGTAGACAGGAGGTATGCGGAGGTGCCGGAGGAGGGACTGTTGAGGGAGAGGCGTAGCCTCCAGGCCGAATTTGACCTGTTGACCACCAGGAAGGCGGAGGTGCAGTGGAGAAAGGCCCAGGGGGCGATTTATGAATATGGGGAAAAGGCAAGTCGGATGCTGGCGCATCAGCTTCGGAAGCGGGATGCAGCTAGGGAGATTGGGGGAATTAAGGATGGGGGGGGGGGGGGAGTGTGGTGCGGAGTGGGGTTGGCATCAATGGGGTCTTCAGGGACTTTTATGAGGAACTGTATCGGTCCGCGCCCCCACTGGAGGAGGGAGGGATGGGCCGCTTTCTGGACCAACTGAAGTTCCCGAAGGTGGAGGAGGGACTGATGGCGGGATTAGGGGCCCCAATTGGGTTGGGGGAGCTGGCCAAAGGGATAGGGAGCATGCAGGCGGGGAAGGCACCGGGGCCGGACGGTTTCCCAGTCGAATTTTACAAAAAATATGTGTACCTGTTGGGCCCGTTGCTGGTTAGGACCTTCCACGAGGCAAGGGAGGGGGGGGCGTTGCCCCCGACGATGTCCCGGGCACTGATCTCGTTGATCCTGAAGCTGGACAAGGATCCCCTGCAATGTGGGTCTTACAGGCCGATTTCATTGTTAAATGTAGATGCCAAGGTGCTGGCGAAGGCCTTAGCCACAAGAATTGAGGATTGTGTGCCGCTCGTCATCCACGAAGACCAGACGGGGTTCGTGAAGGGGAGGCAGTTGAACGCGAATGTGCGGAGGCTCCTGAACATTATTATGATGCCGACGAGGGAGGGGGAGGCGGAGATAGTGGCGGCGATGGATGCTGAGAAGGCCTTCGATAGTGTAGATTGGGGGTACTTGTGGGAGGTGCTGGAGGTTCGGGTTTGGGGAGGGGTTCGTCAGGTGGGTTAGGCTGTTGTACGAGGTCCCGATGGCGAGTTTGGCCACAAACAACAGGAGGTCTGAGTACTTTCGATTGCATCGAGGGATGAGGCAGAGGTGTCCCTCGTCCCCCCTGCTCTTCGCGCTGGCGATTGAACCCCTGGCTATGGCACTGAGGGAGTTGAGGAACTGGAGGGGGCTGGTGCAGGGTGGGGAGGAGCATAGGGTGTCGCTCTATGCGGACGACTTGCTGCTATATGTGGCGGACCCGGTGGGGGGAATGTCGGAGGTAATGAGGATCCTCAGGGAGTTCGGGGATTTCCCAGGGTACAAGTTCAACATGGGGAAGAGCGAGTTGTTCGTGGTTCACCCAGGGGACCAGGAGAGGGGGATTGGCGAGCTCCGACTAAAAAGGGCAGAGAGGAGCTTCAGATATTTGGGGGTCCAGGTGGCCAGGAGTTGGGGGGCCCTGCATAGACTTAATTTCACGAGGCTGGTGGAGCAAATGGAGGAGAGGTTTAAGAGGTGGGATGCGTTGCCGCTGTCCCTGGCGGGTGGGGTGCAGTCAGTCAAGATGACGGTGCTCCCAAGGTTTTTGTTCCTGTTCCAGTGCCTCCCCATTCTTATCCCGAAGGCCTTCTTTAGATGGGTCAACAGGAGCATAACGGGGTTTGTGTGGGCGCGAGGGACTCCGAGGGTGAGAAGGGTGTTCCTGGAGCGGAATAGAGATGGGGGGGGGGGCTGGCGTTGCCCAACCTTTGTGGGTACTACTGGGCCGCCAATGCGGCGATGGTGCGCAAGTGGGTGACGGAGGGGGAGGGGGCGGCATGGAAGAGGCTGGAGATGGCGTCCTGTGTGGGTACGAGTCTGGAGGCGCTGGCAACGGCGCCGCTGCTGCTCGCTCCAATGAGGTATACCACGAGCCCGGTGGTGGTGGCTGCTCTCAAAATTTGGGGGCAATGGAGGCGGCACAGGGGGAAAGTGGGGGCCTCGGTGTGGACCCCGATACGGGGGAACCACCGGTTTGTCCCAGGGAGAATAGATGGAGGGTTTTCGGGGTGGCATGGGGAAGGGATAAGAAAGTTGGGGGACCTGTTTGTGGATGGGAAGTTCACGAGCCTGGGTGAGCTGGAGGAGAAGTGTGGGCTCCCCCCCAGGAAACGCCTTTAGGTATCCACAGGTAAGGGCGTTTGCCAGGCGGCAAGTGGTGGAATTCCCGCTGCTGCTGCCACGCACGGTACAGGACAGAGTGCTCTCGGGGGTGGGGGGGGGGGGGGTTGGAGAGGGGAAGATCTCGGCAACATACCAGGTGATGCAGAAGGAGGAGGAGGCCTCGATGGAAGTGCTGAAAGGCAAGTGGGAGGAGGAGTTGGGGGAGGAGATCGAGGAGGGGACGTTGCAGATGCCCTAGGGAGGGTGAACTCTTCCTCTGAGTGCACGAGGCTCAGTCTCATACAGTTTAAGGTGCTGCACAGGGCACACATGACCGGGACAAGGATGAGCAGGTTCTTTGGGGGTGAGGACAGGTGTGTTAGGTGCTCCGGGAGCCCAGCAAACCACACCCATATGTTCTGTGCATGCCCAGCGCTGGAAGAATTTTGGAAGCGTAGCGAGGACGGTGGACAAACAGGGGTCAAACCGGCTGGGGGCTCGCAATATTTGGGGTTGCAGAGGAGCCGGGAGTGCAGGAGGCGAAAGAGGCCGGTATTCTGGCCTTTGCGTCCCTGGTAGCCCGGCAAAGGATTCTTCTTCAGTGGAAGGATGCAAGGCCCCCAAGCGTGGAATCCTGGATCAATGATATGGCGGGGTTTATTAAAATTGAGAGGGTGAAATTCGCCATAAGGGGATCGGTGCAAGGGTTCTCCAGGCGGCGGCAACCGTTCTTGGACTTCCTGGCAGAACAGTAGACAATGGTCAGCAGCGGCAGCAACCCGGGGGGGAGGGGGTGTTCTATTTTATTTTTGTTTGTCTATATTGGGGGATCTGAGGGGGTATATATATTTGCTATGTTATGTGTTTCGGCGGGAGTTAATTTATTACTTATGTATAGGGGGGAGGGGGGCACTGGGTTTTGTTTTGTTTTGTATTTAATTCTATTGGGTTCCTTTTACATTTTGTTGTTGATATTTTGTGAAAACTTTAATAAAAGTTATGTTTTAAAAAAGAGAAGGATTCCAGTTGGAGGACGAAGATAAAAAAATGGACTATATTATTATACCTGTTTGCGTGTTGTTTTTTTAAAACGAAAAAGTATATTTACTGTGCGCATTTCTTAAAGGATAGTGAAAAGGTGAAAAATGAAACCATCTTGAAGTTGCTGGTTTTTTTTTTTTTCTTGGGGGGAGGTGTCATGTGAGAGTACCTTTAAGAAATGGGTGTTTATAAATGTGTGTGTATATAAATATTTGTAGTGGGTGTACCTTTAAGAAATGGGTGTTTATTACTGCAGTGATGTCAGAGAGTGGGTGGACCTGGGCTGTCTGTCAGCTTTTTACTTTCGCTTTAGGCTTTTTGCTGCAGGGTGGGTTTGGTTTCATTTTAGTTTTGGAAAAGCTGCAATCACAGCAGGATGTGTGTGAATCTCTGCAAGCTTATGATTGTCCATTTGCTGATTTCAACATGGTAACTGTTCTCAGTGGTGAATTTAAACCTGAGGTGCTTCTGTTAAAAGATTTTGTTTTAAGTCTTATGGATGTTAAAAGGAAAGCTCAAAGATTACTTTGTGTTGTATTCCTTGGGGGTTGTATTTGAATTGATGGTTGCTAAGATGTTCACTGTATGTTTTAAAAAGGTTAACTTGAGTTTATAGAATAAACATTGTTTTGCTTTTAAAAAATACTTTTCCATTTCTGCTGTACCACACCTGTAGACTGGGCTGTGTGCTCCCCATACCACAATCTATTAAAAGTTGTGGGTCAGGTGAACTCCATGATACACTTTGGGGTTCTCTAAACCCTGACCCATAACAATTAGAAGTAAACATTAGCAAGGAGGTCAATAGCCAGGGAGATTTAAACTAATTGGCAAAATGATTAAAGTGAATTGGTGCTAATTATTTCAGGCGGGGCGTGCCAGGAATCACTGCCCGAAAGGGTGAATGAGGCAGAAAAGCTCAAGGGGGAATAGGTTTGATCGCTCTTTTTTGGCTAGCATGGACATGATGGGCTGAATGTTCTCCTTCGGTACAGTAGAGTTTTTATGCACTGGATTTTGGCGAATTCCATATTACCCCCATCCCCTCAATTTTACAAGAACGAACTGGAGGATTTAAGGAGTTTTGATGAGTTTTAGGGCTTTCTGGTAATGATTGACATTTGCATAAACTGGTACAAGGAATAATATTCAACTGTAGCCCATCCTTTGTAAGTACAGTGTGGAACTGAGAATTCTTAGCCCAGGTCAGTGAAGCACTGGGCAGGACACAATTCATGGTACTGCTAAAGTTTACTTTATTCAATTACATCTACACATACAATGATCGTTCAACGCGTAAACGTAACATAATATCAGAAACAGAAATGTAGTTCAGAATTAAAGCATTAAAATGATTAAAGTGATAGCTGGAGTCAACCAAAGAGACCATAAGACATAGGAGCAGAATTAGGCCACTCGGCCCATCGAGTCTGCTCCGCCATTCAATCATGGCTGATATTTTTCTCATCCCCATTCTCCTGCCCTCTCCCCATAACCCCTGACCCCCTTATTAATCAAGAACTTATCTATCTGTCTTAAAGAAACTCAGTGATTTGGCCTCCACAGGAACAATAACAGTAAACACCTTGGAGTATGTGCGCTGAGGAGTTAGTCTTTAGTTTGTACAACAAGGTAAATAGAATCAATCGTGTCTTCAGCTTTAATGATTTATTAATGTTGATGCAAAGACATTCAAACTGTGACCAAGGAACAGCGTGAAGTATTCTAGTGTCTCAGTACACGGCATTGATTTGGGTGTCTGCGCTTCATTGCACATTACTTCCTCTTTCCCTGAATTCCAGTTCACCCTTTGCACCAACTTACACTGACATTTCTGAGGCTTCTCCAAACATTTACCTTGGTTATACCATTGCATTATTCCGTTCTACTGCAAACTGAACATGAACTGAACCAAACTAAAAGCAAACGATTGCGGATGCTGAAAGAAAAGCAGAAAATGCTGGATAATCCCGGCAGGTCTGACAGAATCTGTGGAGAGAGAAGGGAGCTAACATTCCGAGTCTGGATGACTCTTCGTCAAAACTGCACCAACTCAGAATGCTTAACTTATCAAAAATACTGTTTTACTCCAAGCAATCTAATTAATCATTGATTTAAGGCTAGAATTCCATTGATTTCTGATGGCGGCATGTCGGGAAAGTCGCACATGAGGTGATTCCCGCCAGGATACTTGTTTTTCTGGCTGTTTTTGCCCCGTTTTGGGGAATATTTTAATGTAAAATCCCATCTGATCAATGGTAGATGGCGCCCACATCAGGGAAATGCCAAGAAAGACCAAAGCAAAGAAAATCGCTGATAGAAATTCATTGACGGATTGGGAGGCTTCTCGAGGCTCCCTGCAGGAGCAAATGGCGGAGGCTGCTCCTGTGATTTCAGCCACTCCACTAACGGCCAAGATGCTTACTGGCGCCTAGGCGATGGAGTTTGAGAAGCACTGAAGGATTGTGTCTGGGGACCTTCGGCAATAGTGTATACCCTGGCTCCCATTCGATTGAAGTTGGAAAAGACCTCCAAGATGGTAAAGGTGCACGGTACAGCGATTATGGGCGTGGAGGAGAATCTTTTGAAACATAATGAACAAATCGCCTCGCTGGAGGTTGAGGTCACCCTGATGGCCAGTGAAAATAAAGCACCGAGGACCAAGATAGATGATCTGGGGAACCGCTCTGGGAGGCAGGATCTCAAAATTGTGGGCTTACCAGAAGATATGGAAAGCCCAACTCCCACAGAATATTTTTCTAGGATGTTTGGAAGATTAGGGAGAGTGGATTCACGTCCCCGCCCGAGCTGGATCGAGCCCGTCGGACACACCGGCAAAATCCCTGAACCAATGAACCACTCGGGCTGTTATTTACAGTTCCACAGCTTCCAGGAGAAGGAATGGATTCTCAAATCGGTTTCGGAACACCGGGACTATAAATGGGAAGGCCATGCCATCAGGATTTAGCAGGATTATGGAGCTGAACTGGCAAAGAAGCGGACGGTGTTTAACAAGACGTTTCGGTCTGGGCAGTATGTTTTTTTTGTCTTTTTTTTTCCCTGGGTAGGGGCCACCTTGCTAGCCAAAGGGTTTTCTGGCTAACAGGAACAAAGTGTTGGGGGGGGGGGGTGTTAGACGTTTAGCTGCTGTTGTATCAAGAGTCAAAAGCTCTGCTCCTTTTCACCAGCACCTTTATTTCACTTTAACAGACTCTGCACAAAACCGCATCACCTGACACAAAGGCCACCTGAAGCCCCTTTACATATCAGTGCCAATTATTGGATACTTAACATAAATGATACAACTAATTGGAATGTCTCGCAACCCATTACTTAACAGTCTCCCCTTCCTTGGAGAAAAAAAATAATTAGGTGAAAACAAAATTACCAGAAAATCAAAAACACACACGCAAATTCCCCCCTTTTTTTCATTTTTGGAAGAAAAGAAAACAGTCACAGAAAGAGGCGCCCTTCATTGACAATATCCAAAAGTTTCTGTGAGCTAGCCCCTCTTTTTGTAAAACAGTCTTACAATTGATAGCTACTGTCAACCCATTTAATTTTTGCTATTTCCCCTCTGTCCAACATCTGCTTCAAACTTGCGATGTCGATCTTTAACCTTTTTTCATTGACACTTTTTGTAGAATGCACATTTTCCCACAGGGATTTAATAATAATAATCGCTTATTGTCGCAAGTAGGCTTCAATGAAGTTACTGTGAAAAGCCCCTAGTCGCCACATTCCGGCGCCTGTTCGGGGAGGCCGATACGGGAATTGAACCCGCGCTGCTAGCATTGTTCTGCATTACAAGCCAGCTATTTAGCCTTATTGTCAATGTGACATTCAATGGGTATGTTACTCAAATCACCTATCCCAAAATTTATGTCAATATCTCAGATATATAAAATGCCATATTCACCTCCTCTACCACTGAAATGTAATGAAAATCGCTTATTGCCACAAGTAGGCTTCAAAGCAGGGGCTGTTTAGCACAGGGCTAAATCGCTGGCTTTGAAAGCAAACCAAGGCAGGCCAGCAGCACGGTTCAATTCCCGTAACAGCCTCCCCGAACAGGCGCCGGAATGTGGTGACTCGGGGCTTTTCACAGTAACTTCATTTGAAGCCTGCTTAGACAGGCGTTTCTGTGGACGCAAACGAGAATCCAGGTTGGTATGTTGCCTCCCTGGTGCAAGGGTCAAGGATGTCTCGGAGCGGCTGCAGAGCATTCTGGAGGGGGGAGGGTGAACAGCCAGCTGTCGTGGTGCATATAGGCACCAACGATATAGGTAAAAAACGGGATGAGGTCCTCCAAGCTGAATTTAGGGAGTTAGGAGTTAAACTAAAAAGTAGGACCTCAAAGGTAGTAATCTCAGGATTGCTACCAGTGCCACGTGATAGTCAGAGTAGGAATGACAGGATAGCTAGGATGAATACGTGGCTTGAGAGATGGTGCAAGAGGGAGGGTTTCAAATTCCTGGGACATTGGGACCGGTTCTGGGGGAGGTGGGACCTGTACAAATCGGACGGTCTGCATCTGGGTGGGACCGGAACCAATGTTCTCGGGGGGGTGTTTGCTAGTGCAGTTGGGGAGGGTTTAAACTAATGTGGCAGGGGGATGGGAACCGATGTAGGATGTCAGTGGGGACAGAAACAAAAGGCAGGAAGGGAGAGTGTGTAAAGCATGACCTGAGAAAGCAGGGCAGAGAGCAAGGAAGGTTTACATTAAACTGCATTTATTTCAATTCAAGGGGCCTGACGGGCAAAGCGGATGAACTCAGGGCATGGACGGGCACATGGGACTGGGATATTATAGCTATGACTGAAACATGGCTAAGGGAGGGGCAGGACTGGCAGCTCAATGTTCCGGGGTACAGATGCTATAGAAAGGATAGAACAGGAGGTAAGAGAGGAGGGAGAGTGGCGTTTTTGATTAGGGAGAACATCACGGCAGTACTTAGAGGGGATATATCCGAGGGTTCGCCCACTGAGTCTATATGGGTGGAACTGAAAAATAAGAAGGGAGAGATCACCTTGGTAGGACTGTACTACAGGCCCCCAAATAGTCAGCGGGAAATTGAGGAGCAAATATGTAAGGAGATTACAGATAGCTGCAAGAATAATAGGGTGGTAATAGTAGGGGACTTTAACTTTCCCAACATTGACTGGGACAGCCATAGCATTAGGGGCTTGGATGGAGGGAAATTTGTTGAGTGTATTCAGGAGGAATTTCTCATTCAGTATGTGGATGGACCGACTAGAGAGGGGGCAAAACTTGACCTCGTCTTGGGAAATAAGGAAGGGCAAGTGACAGAAGTGCTAGTGAGAGATCACTTTGGGACAAGTGACCATAACTCCATTAGTTTTAAGATAGCTATGGAGAATGATAGGTCTGGCCCAAGAGTTAAAATTCTTAATTGGGGCAAGGCCAATTTTGATGGTAACAGACAGGAACTTGCAGAGGTAGATTGGGGGAGACTGTTGGCAGGCAAAGGGACGGCTGGTAAATGGGAGGCTTTTAAAAATGTGTTAACCAGGGTGCAGGGTAAGCACATTCCCTTTAGAGTGAAGGGCAAGGCTGGTAGAAGTAGGGAACCCTGGATGACTCGAGATATTGAGACTCTGGTCAAAAAGAAGAAGGAGGCATATGACATACATAAGCAACTGGGATCAAGTGGATCCCTTGAAGAGTATAGAGATTGTCGAAATAGAGATAAGAGGGAAATCAGGAGGGCAAAAAGGGGACATGAAATTGCTTTGGCAAATAATGCAAGGGAGAATCCAAAGAGATTCTACAAATACATAAAGGGGAAAAGAGTAACTAGGGACAGAGTAGGGCCTCTTAAGGATCAACAAGGGCATCTATGTGCAGAGCCACAAGAGTTGGGTGAGATCCTGAATGAATATTTCTCATCGGTATTCACGGTGGAGAAAGGCATGGATGTTAGGAAATAAATAGTGATGTCTTGAGAAGTGTGCATATTACAGAGGAGGAGGTGCTGGAAGTCTTAAAGCGCATCAAGGTAGATAAATCCCCGGGACCTGATGAAATGTATCCCAGGATGTTGTGGGAGGCTAGGGAGGAAATTGCGGGTCCCCTAACAGAGATATTTGAATCATCGGCAGCCACAGGGGAGGTGCCTGAAGATTGGAGAGTGGAGAATGTTGTGCCCTTGTTTAAGAAGGGCAGCAGGGAAAAGCCTGGGAACTACAGACCGGTGAGCCTAACGTCTGTAGTAGGTAAGTTGCTAGAAGGTATTCTGAGAGACAGGATCTACAAGCATTTAGAGAGGCAAGGACTGATTCGGGGCAGTCAGCATGGCTTTGTGCGTGGAAAATCATGTCTCACAAATTTGATTGAGTTTTTTGAGGGGGTGACCAAGAAGGTAGATGAGGGCAGTGCAGTAGACGTTGTCTACATGGACTTTAGCAAAGCCTTTGACAAGGTACCGCATGGTAGGTTGTTGCAGAAGGTTAAAGCTCACGGGATCCAGGGTGAGGTTGCCAATTGGATTCAAAATTGGCTGGACAACAGGAGGCAGAGGGTGGTTGTAGAGGGTTGTTTTTCAAACTGGAGGCCTGTGACCAGTGGTGTGCCTCAGGGATCGGTGCTGGGTCCACTGTTATTTGTGATTTATATTAATGATTTGGATGAGAATTTAGGAGGCATGGTTAGTAAGTTTGCAGATGACACCAAGATTGGTGGCACAGTGGATAGTGAAGAAGGTTATCTAGGATTGCAACGGGATCTTGATCAATTAGGCCAGTGGGCCGACGAATGGCAGATGGAGTTTAATTTAGATAAATGTGAGGTGATGCATTTTGGCAGATCGAATCAGGCCAGGACCTACTCAGTTAATGGTATGGCGTTGGGGAGAGTTATAGAACAAAGAGATCTAGGAGTACAGGTTCATAGCTCCTTGAAGGTGGAGTCGCAGGTAGACAGGGTGGTGAAGAAGGCATTCGGCATGCTTGGTTTCATTGGTCAGAACATTGAATACAGGAGTTGGGACGTCTTGTTGAAGTTGTACAAGACATTGGTACGGCCACACTTGGAATACTGTGTGCAGTTCTGGTCACCCTATTATAGAAAGGATATTATTAAACTGGAAAGAGTGCAGAAAAGATTTACTAGGATGTTGCCGGGACTTGATGGTTTGAGTTATAAGGAGAGGCTGGATAGACTGGGACTTTTTTCCTTGGAGCGTAGGAGGCTTAGGGGTGATCTTATAGAGGTCTATAAAATAATGAGGGGCATAGATAAGGTAGATAGTCAACATCTTTTCCCAAAGGTAAGGGAGTCTAAAACTAGAGGGCATAGGTTTAAAGTGAGAGGGGAGAGATTCAGAAGGGCCCAGAGGGGCAATTTCTTCACTCAGAGGGTAGTGAGTGTCTGGAATGGGCTGCCAGAGGTAGTAGTAGAGGCGGGTACAATTGTGTCTTTTAAAAAGCATTTAGATAGTTACATGGGTAAGATGGGTATAGAGGGTTATGGGCCAAGTGCGGGCAACTGGGACTAGCTTAATGGTAAAAACTGGGCGGCATGGACTGGTTGGGCCGAAGGGCCTGTTTCCATGCTGTAAACTTCTATGATTCTATTCTATTCTAAGCGATTTTCATTTCATTCATTTTCAAATGAAGTTACTGTGAAAAGCTCCTAGTCGTCACTGCTAGTCCTAGCCAGTTAGCACACTGGGCTAAATCGCTGGCTTTTAAAGCAGACCAAGGCAGGCCAGCAGCACGGTTCAATTCCCATACCAGCCTCCCTGTTCGAGGAATGCACCAGAAGCCTGACTTCCAACCCTGAATTCTTTCCTCAAACCAGAGATTAACTTCGAAATCACTAGTCCCACCCCACAAAAAATCATCGACATGCATCATAAAGATGCCAGAAAGATTTCCTTTATAGTGCCAGTAAAACATTGCAGGATCTGCTTTCAACTGGCAACAGCCTAACTTTAACAAAACTGACTTGACCGAAAAATACCAGACTCTAGACGCATCATTTAATCCATATACACATTTGTTCAACTTCCAGAGTACCCCTTCTGTGTTAGCTGCCTCTTTAGGAGGACTGAGACAAATATCTCTCTGTAGCTGCTGCCCCAGCTTTTATATATATAGATTTGCATTCCCATGCCTTTGTGGCTAATAGAGCCAAGAAGATCTTTAAAATAATCTTTCCTGCTGTAGGTAAATCTACCCTTAAATCCTGATCTTTGAAGTAAAAAACTCACCATTATTCTTAGAACTCCCCCAATACCAAAAAGGGTCAATAAGACATTCTAAATGGTGAACTGGGATTCTCACTCCCTGACTCCTATGCAGACTTAGGTGGGTGCTATTTGGGTCAAACTATATTTTCAAGTTATCCCCCGGTATAACCCATATCTTCGTAGGAGATTTCATCTATTTACCACTTAGTAGCATCGATCCTGGATCCCGCATTGCTAAGTACGTAAAGTAGACTTTGTAATAACCACTGTTTCAGGTTAAAACTTTAAGTTATTTTATTATTATTTTATTTTTCTTTTAAAAGATGCAATCACTGTCTTTACAGAAAAGTAAAACGATCTTGCTTCTGGATTTTCCTGGTTGGTTGAAAAGACCTTCAGGTCCACCTTGACAATCTCTCTTCTTTAGCTTTTGGTCTTCCTGAGATGGATTCGCTGTTCTGCTCGGTTGCTATGTTGCTCTTCTTCCTATGACTGAGCTATGAGAGCTGACTCTTCTGGTTGTCCCCTGTTTTATATTATAGGGGGTTTATATTCCACTTCTAGCAGTTATTAAGTTTATATGACATTATTGTAAAGTAACGTTATTTTACTCTTGATTGTACAAGGTACATTTAATCTGAATTATTTCTAATTCTTTCAGAGACTTCTGCTTCCAAAAAGGCTTTTCTACTGCTATGTAATGCATTTAAATGTTCAGCAAAACCAGAGCTAATTGTAGTCCCCTCCCAAGCTGGAGGCTGGTCATCCAAAATGGACAGAACTTTAGGAATTCTACCAAACACTAATTGATAGGATCCTGGGATTATATTCATTGGAGTTTAGGAGGTTGAGGGGAGATCTAATAGAAACTTACAAGATAATGAATGGCTTAGATAGGGTGGATGTAGGGAAGTTGTTTCCATTAGCAGGGGAGACTAGGACCCGGGGGCATAGCCTTAGAATAAAAGGGAGTCACTTTAGAACAGAGATGAGGAGAAATTTCTTCAGCCAGAGAGTGGTGGGTCTGTGGAATTCATTGCCACAGAGGGCGGTGGAGGCCGCCTGGTGGTAGATATGTGATGGTCAGTGGGTCTTTGGCGGGTGCTTTGGTGTCTTGGTTAATGTCTGTGCACCAAACTGGGATCTCGGGGGTTTGTTAGGAGGTTGTTGGCTTCCATTCCTGACTTGGACTCACATCAACTTAAACTGTGTTCTAGATCCGAAGTTGGATCGATCTAGGCCCAGGTCGCCGGTTCTTTCAGGGGTGTCAACATTGTTGTCGTCTATTATGGAGCAGAGGGAAAAGGTCAACTGCCTTTTGGCTCATCAGCTAAGGCGGCAGGTGACTTCCCGGGAGATTAGGCAGATTAGGGACTCGGGGCGGGGGGGGGGGGCAGTTTGGTTTCCATCCCGTTTAAAGTCAGTGTGGCTTTCAAAGCATTCTGTAGGAATCTTTATAGATCGGGGCCCCCGAAGGAGGATTCTCCATGACAGAGTTTTCACATTTGTTGTCCTTCCCATTGGTGGGGAAAGATGGGAGGAGTTGGAATTCCTGTTGAGTCCTGAGGAGATTCTAAAAGATATTGGCTTAACTGCAGACAAGTAAAACTCCCGGCCCTGATGGATTCCCCACTGAGTTCCAGAAGACGCTTGCGGGTCAGTTGATTCTGTTAATATCAGACATGTTTGATGATTCCTTCTCCCGGGGTTTGTTGCAGTTGCATGACGGCTCTGGAACATAAGAACATAAGAACTAGGAGCAGGAGTAGGCCACCTGGCCCCTCGAGCCTGCTCCGCCATTCAATGAGATCATGGTTGATCTTTTGTGGACTCAGCTCCACTTTCCGGCCCGAACACCATAACCATTAATCCCTTTATTCTTCAAAAAACTATCTATCTTTATCTTTAAAACATTTAATGAAGGAGCCTCTACTGCTTCACTGGGCAAGGAATTCCATAGATTCACAACCCTTTGGGTGAAGTAGTTCCTCCTAAACTCAGTCCTAAATCTACTTCCCCTTATTTTGAGGCTATGCCCCCTAGTTCTGCTTTCACCCGCCAGTGGAAACAACCTGCCCGCATCTATCCTATCGATTCCCTTCATAATCTTATATGTTTCTATAAGATCCCCCCTCATCCTTCTAAATTCCAACGAGTACAGTCCCAGTCTACTCAACCTCTCCTCGTAATCCAACCCCTTCAGCTCTGGGATTAACCTAGTGAATCTCCTCTGCACACCCTCCAGTGCCAGTACGTCCTTTCTCAAGTAAGGAGACCAAAACTGAACACAATACTCCAGGTGTGGCCTCACTAACACCTTATACAATTGCAGCATAACCTCCCTAGTCTTAAACTCCATCCCTCTAGCAATGAAGGACAAAATTCCATTTGCCTTCTTAATCACCTGTTGCACCTGAAAACCAACTTTCTGCGACTCATGCACGAGCACACCCAGGTCTCTCTGCACAGCAGCATGTTTTAATATTTTATCATTTAAATAATAATCCCTTTTGCCGTTATTCTTACCAAAATGGATAACCTCACATTTGTCAACATTGTATTCCATCTGCCAGACCCTAGCCCATTCACTTCGCCTGTCCAAATCCCTCTGCAGACTTCCAGTATCCTCTGCACTTTTTGCTTTACCACTTATCTTAGTGTCGTCTGCAAACTTGGACACATTGCCCTTGGTCCCCAACTCCAAATCATCTATGTAAATTGTGAACAGTTGTGGGCCCAACACTGATCCCTGAGGGACACCACGAGCTACTGATTGCCAACCAGAGAAACACCCATTAATCCCCACTCTTTGCTTTCTATTAATTAACCAATCCTCTATCCATGCTCCTACTTTCCCCTTAATGCCATGCATCTTTATCTTATGCAATGGAGCTGCGGATGGACTCACTTTGGAGCATCCGCGATGCTGAGGAGGTTGTGGATTGCACGTTCAGTGAGTTGGTCACACCGCAGATTAGGATTGGTGAGGGAGACAGGGAATGGGCGACCAAAAGGCAGAGAAAGAGCAGGAAGGCAGTGCAGGTGTCCCCTGTGGTCATCTCCCTCCAAAACAGGTATACTGTTTTGGATACTGTTGGGCGAGATGACTCACCAGGGGAAGGCAGTAATAGCTAGGCTCATGGCACCGTGGCTGGCTCTGCTGCACAGAAGGGCGGGAAAAAGACTGGCAGGGCTATAGTCATAGGGGATTCAATCGTAAGGGGAGTAGACAGGCGTTTCTGTGGTCGAAAACGAGACTCCCGAATGGTATGTTGCCTCCCGGGTGCACGGGTCAGGGATGTCTCAGATCGGCTGCAGGACATACTGAAGGGGGAGGGTGAACAGCCAGTTGTCGTGGTGCATATAGGCACCAACGATATAGGTAAAAAACGGGATGAGGTCCTACAATCAGAATTTAGGGAGTTAGGAGATAAGTTAAAAAGTAGGACCTCAAAGGTCCTATCTCAGGATTGCTATCAGTGCCACGAGACAGTCAGAGTAGAAATTCAAGAATAGTCAGAATGAATACGTGGCTTGAGGAAGGGGGTTCAGATTTTTAGGACATTGGAACCGGTTCTGGGGGCGGTGGGACCATTACAAATCGGATGGTCTGCACCTGGGCAGGACTGGAACCAATGTCCCAGGGGGGACTTTTGCTAACGCTGTTGGGGAGGTTTTAAACTAATGTGGCAGGGGGATGGGAACCATATTGGGAAGTTAGAGGTCAGTAAAGAGGCAGCAACTAAAGCCAGTAAGGTACTAATAATAAACTCAATGTGACTAAGGGGAAGAGTAGACAGGGAAGAGATGATGAACGCAAAGGGACAGGTGGCCTGAGGTGCATTTGTTTTAATGCGAGAAGTGTAGCAGGTAAGGCAGATGAACTTAAGGCTTGGATTAGTACCTGGGAATATGATGTTATTGGTATTACTGAGACTTGGTTGAGGGAAGGGCAAGACTGGCAACTAAATATCCCAGGGTATAGATGCTTCATGAGTGGTAGAGAGGGAGGTAAAAGGGGTGGAGGAGTTGCATTACTGGTCAGAGATGATATCACAGCTGTGATTAAGGAGGGCACGATGGAGGATTCGAGCACTGAGGCAATATGGGTAGAGCTAGGAAATAGGAAGGGTGCAGTAACATTGTTGGGACTTTACTACAGGCCTCCCAAAAGCGAGCGTGAAGTAGAGGTACAAATATGTAGACCGATTATAGAAAATGTAGGAGCAATAGGGTGGTCATGATGGGAGATTTTAACTTCCCCAACATTGAATGGGACTCATGTAGTGTTGGAGGCATACTTGGAGCAGAATTTGTAAGGAGCATCCAGGAGAGTTTTTTAGAGCAGTATGTAAATAGTCCAACTCGGGAAGGGGCCATACTGGACCTGGTATTGGGGAATGATCCCGGCCAGGTGGTTGGAGTCTCAGTCGGTGATTACTTTGGGAATAGCGATCACAATTCCGTAAGTTTTAGAATACCCATGGACAAAGACGAGAGTGGTCCTAAAGGAAGAGTGCTAAATTGGGGAAAGGCCAAGTATAACAAAATTCGGCAGGAGCTAGGGAATGTGGATTGGGAGCAGCTGTTTAAGGGTAAATCCACATTTGAAATGTGGGAGTCTTTTAAGGAAAGGTTGATTAGAGTGCAGGACAGACATGTCCCTGTGAAAATGAGGGATAGAAATGGCAAGATTAGGGAACCATGGATGACGGGTGGAATTGTGAGACTAGCTAAAATGAAAAACATGATGTGGAGATGCCGGCGTTGGACTGGGCAACAGCTTCTTCCCCGTTGTTACTAGACTCCTTTTTAAAAAATATATATTTTATTCAAGTTTTTTGGCCAAACATAACAATACGTAGTGTTTCTTTCACACAGCAATAAAACAATATAAATAACCGTGGCCAGTTTTAAACAAATAAATAAGTAATATATAAACAAATATCAAAAAACAAAACTAAATGGCAACTGCCTTGTCCAAAATAAATACTCTCCAAAAATACAATCCAGCAATCCAATATACAATTACATATACCAAATACCTATACATATACAATAACATCCCTGAGAGTCCGTCCGATTCCTCCCCCCCCCTCCCCCCTGGGTTGCTGCTGTTATCTACTTTTTTTCCATTCCCTCTATCTTTCTGTGAGGTAGTCGACGAACGGTTGCCACCGCCTGGTGAACCCCTGAGCCGAACCCCTTAACACAAACTTAATCCGTTCTAACTTTATGAACCCTGCCATATCGTTTATCCAGGTCTCCACCCCCGGGGGTTTGGCTTCTTTTCACATTAACAATATCCTGCGCCGGGCTACCAGGGACGCAAAGGCCAACACGTCAGCCTCTCTCGCCTCCTGCACTCCCGGCTCTTCTGCAACCCCAAATATAGCCAACCCCCAGCTTGGTTCGACCCGGACCCCCACCACCTTCGAAAGCACCTTTGCCACCCCCACCCAAAACCCCTGTAGTGCCGGGCATGACCAGAACATGTGGGTGTGATTCGCTGGGCCTCTCGAGCATCTCGCACACCTATACTCTACCCAAAAAAATTTACTAAGCCGTGCTCCAGTCATATGCGCCCTATGTAGCACCTTAAATTGTATCAGGCTTAGCCTGGCACATGAGGACGATGAGTTTACCCTACGTAGGGCATCAGCCCACAGCCCCTCCTCAATCTCCTCCCCCAGTTCTTCTTCCCATTTCCCTTTCAGCTCATCTACCATGATCTCCCCCTTGACCCTCATCTCCCTGTATATGTCCGCCACCTTACCGTCCCCCACCCATGTCTCTGAGATCACTCTATCCTGCACTTCCTGCGTCGGGAGCTGCGGGAATTCCCTCACCTGTTGCCTCGCAAAAGACCTCAATTGCATATACCGAAATGCATTCCCTTGGGGCAACCCATATTTCTCCGTCAGCGCTCCCAGACTCGCAAACGTCCCATCTACAAATAGATCTCTTAATTGTACTACCCCAGCTCTTTGCCATGCTCCAAATCCCCCATCCATTCTCCCCGGAACGAACCTATGATTGTTTCTTATCGGGGACAGCACCGAAACTCCCGTCCCTGCCCTATGCCGTCTCCACTGCCCCCAAATTCTCAATGTAGCCATCACCACCGGGCTTGTGGTGTATTTCTTTGGTGAGAACGGCAACGGCGCCGTCACCATTGCTTGCAGGCTAGTCCCCCTGCAGGACGCCCTCTCCAATCTCTTCCACACCGCTCCCTCCCCTTCTCCCATCCACTTACACACCATTGAAACATTGGCGGCCCAGTAGTACTCACTTAGGCTCGGTAGTGCCAGTCCCCCCCTGTCCCTACTACGCTGCAAGAATCCCCGCCTCACTCTCGGGGTCTTCCCAGCCCACACAAAACTCATAATGCTCTTCTCAATTCTTTTGAAAAAAGCCTTCGTGATCACCACCGGGGGGCACTGGAACACAAAAAGGAATCTCGGGAGGACCACCATTTTAACCGCCTGCACCCTCCCTGCCAACGACAGGGACACCATGTCCCATCTCTTGAAATCCTCCTCCATCTGTTCCACCAATCGTGTTAAATTACGCCTCTGTAATGTACCCCAATTCTTGGCTATCTGGATCCCCAGGTACCGGAAGTCCCTTGTTACCTTCCTCAACGGTAAATCCTCTATCTCTCTGCTCTGCCCCCCCGGATGCACCACAAATAGCTCACTTTTCCCCATGTTCAGTTTATACCCTGAAAAATCCCCAAACTCCCCAAGTATCCGCATTATCTCTGGCATCCCCTCCGCCGGGTTCGCCACATATAGCAACAAATCATCCGCATACAGAGATACCCGGTGTTCTTCTCCCCCCCCCCTAAGTACTCCCCTCCACTTCCTGGAACCCCTCAGTGCCATGGCCAGGGGTTCAATCGCCAATGCAAACAATAACGGGGACAGAGGGCATCCCTGCCTCGTCCCTCTATGGAGCTGAAAATAGTCAGACCCCCGTCCATTCGTGACCACGCTCGCCATCGGGGCCCTATACAGCAACTGTACCCACCTGATATACCCAACCCCAAAGCCAAATCTCCTCAACACCTCCCACAAATAATCCCACTCCACTCTATCAAATGCTTTCTCGGCATCCATCGCCACCACTATCTCCGCTTCCCCCTCTGGTCGGGGCATCATCATTACCCCTAGCAGCCTCCGTATATTTGTATTTAGCTGTCTCCCCTTCACAAACCCAGTTTGGTCCTCATGGACCACCCCCGGGACACAATCCTCTATCCTCATTGCCATTACCTTGGCCAGAATCTTAGCATCCACATTCAGGAGGGAAATGGGCCTGTATGACCCGCATTGCAGCGGGTCTTTTTCCTTCTTTAGGAGGAGCGATATCGTTGCCTCTGACATAGTCGGGGGCAGCTGCCCCCTTTCCCTCGCCTCATTAAAGGTTCTCATCAGTAGCGGGGCCAGCAAGTCCCAATATTTCTTATAGAATTCAACTGGGAATCCGCCTGGTCCCGGGGCCTTCCCCGCCTGCATGCTTCCAATCACTTTCACTACTTCCTCCGTCTCAATCTGTGCTCCCAGCCCCACTCTCTCCTGTTCCTCCACCTTAGGAAATTCCAGCTGATCCAGAAAGCACATCATTCTCTCCTTCCAGTCCGGGGGCTGCGCTTCATATAATCTTTCATAAAATGCCTTGAACAAACACTCCATTCACTCTATCCGCTCCCCGCTCCATCTCTCCCTCCTCATCTCTCACCCCCCCTATCTCCCTCGCTGCTCCCCTTTTCCTCAGTTGGTGGGCCAACAACCTACTCGCCTTCTCCCCATATTCGTACTGTACACCCTGTGCCTTCCTCCATTGTGCCTCTGCCTTACCCGTAGTCAACAAGTCAAATTCTACATGTAGCCTTTGCCTTTCCCTGTATAGTCCCTCCTCCGGTGCCTCCGCGTATTGTCTGTCCACCCTCAGCAGTTCTTTCAACAACCGCTCCCTTTCCCTACCCTCCTGCTTTCCTTTATGTGCCCTAATAGATATCAGCTCCCCTCTAACCACTGCCTTCAGTGCCTCCCAGACCACTCCCACCTGTACCTCCCCATTATCATTAATTTCCAAGTACCTTTCAATACACCCCCTCACCCTTAAACACCCCCCCTCATCTGCCAATAACCCCATGTCCATTCTCCAGGGTGGAAGCTGTTGTTTTCCTTCCCCTATCACCAGGTCCACCCAATGTGGAGCATGATCCGAGATGGCTATAGCCGTGTACTCCGTCCCCGTCACCTTTGGGATCAGTGCACTTCCCAAAACAAAAAAATCTATTTGTGAAAATACTTTATGTACATAGGAGAAAAACTAAAACTCCTTACTCCTAGGTCTACTAAATCTCCAGGGATCTACTCCTCCCATCTGCACCATAAAATCCTTAAGCACCCTAGCTGCAGCTGGCCTCCTTCCGGTCCGGGACCTCGATCTGTCCAGCCCTGGGTCCAGCACCGTATTAAAGTCTCCACCCATTACCAACTTCCCCACTTCTAGGTCCGGGATTCGTCCTAACATACGCCTCATAAAATTGGCATCATCCCAGTTCGGGGCATACACGTTCACTAATACCACCGCCTCCCTTTGCAGTTTGCCACTCACCATCACGTATCTGCCCCCACTATCCGCCACTATAGTCTTTGCCTCAAACATTACCCGCTTCCCCACTAGTATGGCTACCCCCCTGTTTTTTGCATCTAGCCCCGAATGAAACACCTGCCCCACCCATCCTTTGCGAAGTCTAACCTGGTCTGTCAGCTTCAGATGCGTCTCCTGAAGCATAACCACATCTGCCTTAAGTTTCTTTAGGTGTGCGAGTACCCGTGATCTCTTAATCGGCCCGTTCAGCCCTCTCACATTCCACGTGATCAACCGGGTTGGGGGGCTCTTTACCCCCCCCCCCCCCCCCCCCCCCCCCCCCTTGACGACTAGCCATTTCCTTTTTCAATCCAGCTCCTCACCCGGTTCCCACGTAGCTGTATCCCCCCCAGGCGGCGTCCCCCCCCCCCCGCCCCGACTCCCCCCTCCCATACCAGCTCCCCCTTCTCCCCAGCAGCAGCAACCCAGTTACCCCCCCCCCGCTAGATCCCAAGCTAGCTTAATTGCACCCCCCATGTTGCTCCCAGAAGTCAGCAAACTCTGGCTGACCTCGGCTTCCCCCCGTGACCTCGGCTCACACTGTGCGAGGCCCCCTCCTTCATGCTTCCCTGTTCCCGCCATGATTACCATAGCGCGGGAACAAAGCCCGCGCTTCCCCTTTTGGCCCCGCCCCCAATGGCCGCGCCCACAGCTCCTCATCCTCCCTCACCCCCTCCCCCACGACATGGGGAAGAGAGAGAAGTTACAGGGTCGCAGGTTTAACAATCTGGGAAGTCCTCTCTTCCCCCTGTTCCCCCCTTCATCCCACAAATTCACCCCCCCACTTTTGACCCAAACGTTCTTTTTCTGGCCCGCTCACTCCAGCTTCTCCTCGACAATAAATGTCCACGCCTCGTCTGCCGTTTCGAAATAGTGGTGTTTCCCTAGATGTGTGACCCACAGTCTTGCTGGTTGCAACATTCCGAATTTGACCTTCCTTTTATGCAACACCGCCTTGGCCCGATTAAAGCTTGCCCTCCTTCTCGCCACCTCCGCACTCCAATCTTGATACACGCGGATCACCGCATTCTCACACCTACTGTTCCGAGTTTTCTTGGCCCATCTGAGGACCATCTCTCTGTCCTTGTATCGGAGAAATCTCACAACTATTGCTCGAGGAATTTCTCCAGCCCTCGGTCTTCGCGCCATAACCCGATAGGCGCCCTCCACCTCCAGCGGACCCGTCGGGGCCTCCGATCCCATTAACGAATGCAGCATCGTGCTCACATATGCCCCGACGTCCACCCCTTCTGCACCTTCGGGAAGACCAAGAATCCTTAAGTCCTTCCTCCTCGCATTGTTCTCCAGCACCTCCAGCCTTTCCACACATCTTTTGTGTTGTGCCTCGTGGATCTCCGTTTTCACCACCAAGCCCTGTATGTCGTCCTCATTTTCAGCAGCCTTTGCCTGCACGACCCGAAGCTCCTGTTCCTGGGTCTTTTGCTCCTCCTTTAGCCCCTCAATCGCTTGTAATATCGGGGCCAACAGCTCCTTCTTCATCTCCTTTTTGAGTTCATCTACGCAACCCCGCTCACTCCAGCTTCTCCTCGACAATAAATGTCCAACTCTTGTTGGTCAGGGCCCCATATTAAACTGCCTCCTTCCGTCGCCATCTTGCTTTGTGCCTGCCTTCCTGGCCGCTGCTCTTGAGGATCCACCGCAATCCGGCTACTTTCCTCTCTTTTTTCCATCCGTGTCCAGGGGGGGATTCCCTTCTGGATTACCGCACAGTGTTATTTGCCGTTAAAATTGCCGATGGGGCTCCTATCAAGAGCCCAAAAGTCCGTTCCACCGGGAGCTGCCGAAACGTGCGACTTAGCTGGTCATCGCTGCACCCGGAAGTCGTTACTAGACTCCTAAATGACCCTCTCATGGACTGACCTGATTAATACTACACTCCTCAATGCTTCACCCAATGCCAGTGTCTATGCATTGACATTGTGGACCTTGTGTTGCCCTATTATGTATTTCCTTTTTATTTTATTTTATTTTCATGTACTTAATGACCTGTTTGAGCTGCTCGCAGAAAAATACTTTTCACTGTACCTCGGTACACGTGATAATAAACAAATCCAATCCAATATCTTTTCGAGATCCTTGGGAAGTTTGATTTGGGGAAAAAGTTCATATCTTGGGTAACTGTATAGGGCCCCCATGGCTAGTGTCCGCACTAATGCCCTGAGCTTGGGGTATTTTTTGTTGAGTAGGGCTATGAGACAGGGATGTCCAATGCCTCCGCTTCTATTCTCTTCAGCGATTGAACCATTGGCCATGGCGTTGAGATCTTCCAATAGGTGGAAGGGGATAAGTAGGGGAGGGAGGGACATAGAGTGACCTTGTACACAGATGATCTGCTTCTTTATATTATGGACCCAGTCTCCACTATGGATGAGATAATGAAGCTCCTTGGGAGTTTGGATTCCTTCTCTGGGTGAAAGTTGAATTTGGATCAGAGCAAATATTTCCCAGTCAATCCAATGGAGAGTGGCGCCGATCTGAGGATGTTGCTTTTTTGCCTGGTCAGATCTAGCTTTCAGTATCTGGGTCTCCGGGAGGCCCACAATTGGGCCTCGTTCCATGAATTAAATTGTGCTGGTCTGGTGAATGGGGTTCAATCTGACTTGGAGAAGTGGGATAAGCTCCCCCTGTCCTTGGTGGACATGGTTCAAACTATTCAAATGAATGTTCTCCCGAGGCTTTTATTTATTTTTCAGTGTCTCCCCATTTTCCTCCCTAAATCCTTTTTGTCAGAGTTAATAAATTGGTGTCCTCTTTTATTTGAGCGGACTCCAAGGATCCGTATGGCGTTTCTCCAGAGGGATAGACAGTCGGTCGTTTAGCTTTAACCAATTTGCTATTTTAGTAAAGATGATTAGATTTGATTTATTATTGTCACATGTATGAGTATACAGTGAAAAGTGTTGTTTCTTGCATGCTGTACAAACAATGCATACCGTACATAGGGAAGGAAGGAGAGACTGCAGAATATAATGTTACAGTCATAGCAAGGTGTAGAGAAAAGATCAACTTAATTCGGGGCAGGTCCATTCAAAAGTCTGATTGCAGTTGGAGCGACCTTTTGTATCTTTTTTTATGACGGAAGCAGGTGGAAGAGAGTATGTCCGGGGTGCGTGGGGTCTTTAATTATGCTGGCTGCCATTCCGAGGCAGCGGGAATTGTGGATAAAGGTAAATTTCTGCGGATGCTGGAATCTGAAAAAAACCCGGAAATGCTGGACAATCTCAGCAGGTCTGACAGCATCTGTGGAGAGAGAAAGGAGCTAACGTTTCGAGTCTGGATGACTCTTTCTCAAAGCTTTGTCAAACCCTTTGTCAAAGTCATCCAGACTCTAAACATTAGCTCCCTTCTCCACAGATGCGGTCAGACCTGCTGAGATTGTCCAGCATTTCCTGTTTCTGGTATTTTATTAGTGGCTGCCAATATTGAGAAAGTGCTGGGGTGGCTTAGTGATCAGAGTTCTGGATGGGGGCAAATGGAGGCATGTTCTTGTCGGGGATCTAGTTTAGGTATTTTCGTAACTGCCTCGCTTTCATTCTGTCCTGCGAAGCTTTCATCGAATCCGGTGGTGGTGTCCACCCTGAAGATCTGGAAGCAGTTCAGACAACATTTCAAATTTATTTCCATGTCGTTGTTGGGCCTCTGGCTGTGGTAATCATCTCTCTGTGCCGGCGGGCTTAGACTCGATATTTAGGTCGTGGGACGGGAAGGATCTAGAAAGGTTTGGACACTTGTTTGTGGAGGAAGGTTTGCCAGTTTTGAGGAGCTGTCGGTAAAGTTTCAATTCCCTGGGAATAATTTGTTTTGTTATTTCCAGATTTGTGACTTTTTGCAGAAGGCTTTCCTTCATTTCCCTTCACACCCCGTCCTCCTTGTTCAGGAGGATTTTATTTTTGCCCGGGTCTGTTGGGGGTAGTATTCCGGGTATAAATGGTGGAGTATTCCAGATATAAATGGTGGAGTATTCCGGGTATGAATGGGTCTCATGGAGGTGTATTCTGGGTATGAATGGGTCTGGTGGGGGGAGTATTCCGGCTACGAATGGGTCTGATGGAGTATTCCGGGTATGAATGGGTCTGATGGGGGAGTATTCCAGGTATGAATGGGTCTGGTGGGGGGAGTATTCCGGGTATGAATGGGTCTGGTGGGGGGAGTATTCCGGGTATGAATGGGTCTGGTGGGGGGAGTATTCCGGCTATGAATGGGGCTGGTGGGGGGAGTATTCCGGGTATGAATGGGTCTGATGGGGGAGTATTCTGGGTATAAGTGGGTCTGGTGGGGGGAGTATTCCGGCTATGAATGGGTCTGGTGGGGGTGGGGGTAGTATTCCGGGTATGAATGGATCTGGTGGGGGGAGTATTCCGGCTATGAATGGGTCTGGTGGGGGAGTATTCCGGCTATGAATGGGGCTGGTGGGGGGAGTATTCTGGGTATGAATGGGTCTGGTGGGGGGAGTATTCCGGCTATGAATGGGTCTGGTGGGTGCAGTATTACGGCTATGAATAGGTCTGGTGAGGGGAGTATTCTGGGTATAAATGGGTCTGGCGGGGGGAGTATTCCAGGTATGAATGGGTCTGGTGGGGGAGTATTCCAGGTATGAATGGATCTGGTGGGGGGAGTATTCCGGGTATGAATGGGTCTGATGGGGGGAGTATTCCGGCTGTGAATGGGGCTGGTGGGGGGAGTATTCCGGGTATGAATGGGTCTGATGGGGGGAGTATTCCGGCTATGAATGGGTCTGGTGGGGGGAGTATTCCGGGTATAAATGGGTCTGGTGGGGGGAGTATTCCAGGTATGAATGGGTCTTGTGGGGGAGTATTCCAGGTATGAATGGATCTGGTGGGGGGAGTATTCCGGGTATGAATGGGTCTGATGGGGGGAGTATTCCGGCTGTGAATGGGGCTGGTGGGGGGAGTATTCCGGGTATGAATGGGTCTGATGGGGGGAGTATTCCGGCTATGAATGGGTCTGGTGGGGGGAGTATTCCGGGTATGAATGGGTCTGGTGGGGGAGTTTTCCGGCTGTGAATGTGGCTGGTGGGGGGAGTATTCCAGGTATGAATGGGTCTGGTGGGGGTAGTATTCCGGGTATGAATGGGTCTGGTGGGGGTAGTATTCCGGGTATGAATGGGTCTGGTGGGGGGAGTATTCCGGGTATGAATGGGTCTGGTGGGGGGAGTATTCCGGGTATGAATTGGTCTGGTGGGGGAGTATTCCGGCTATGAATGGGTCTGGTGGGGGGAGTATTCCGGCTATGAATGGGTCTGGTGGGGGGAGTATTCCGGGTATGAATGGGTCTGGTGGGGGGAGTATTCTGGGTATGAATGGGTCTGGTGGGGGGAGTATTCCGGCTATGAATGGGTCTGGTGGGGGGAGTATTCCGGGTATGAATGGGTCTGGTGGGGGGAGTATTCTGGGTATGAATGGGTCTGGTGGGGGGAGTATTCCGGCTATGAATGGGTCTGGTGGGGGGAGTATTCCGGGTATGATTGGCCAGAACCTATCAACAGAGTCTGCCCCGGTTGACGAGGTGAAGACTAAGAGGGAGGGTGAATTGGGTCCTGTTCTGGATGAGGAGGTGTGGAGTGAGGTTTTTGATCCAGTTCATGGTGGTGCACGGGGCTCATCTGACCAAGGCAAGGATGAGTGGATTCTGTTCCGGGGTGAATGACAGGTGAGCGGTGTTCTCGGGGGCCGGCTAGTCGCACTCTGAAGGGCACCAACGGATGGGCAACAAATGCTAACCAGCAACGCCCACATCCCGGAAATTAATAAACAAATACTCATAAATTCTGGTTGTGTTCCAACTTGTTAAGGGCGCGCTTGAATGAAAATGTTTCGAAGTGTGGTAGCGAGCCGGAACTGCCTCGGACTTCCCGGCACTTGGTTCCACGAGGAACATTCATCGTTCCACTTAAGGAGGCCCCACAGGCTTTAGACGATTCAGCGGCACCACGCTCGCAAGCCCCCCGCGAACAAGGGAGAGCAGCACTTAAACTGCCCTCACACAGCCAACCCCTCCACTCGCAGCCATGGCACCGAGATGGCAGGTCTGGACGAGACAGCAGTAGGAGGCCTGCTGGATCCCAGGACCCAGCTGGGTCCCAGTCAGATGCTGAGCCTCTGGGGCAGGTTTACCCGGAGCTGGTGCAGTCGATAGGGTGTGGCTGTGATATTCAAAGGAGGATGTCGCCGACCCTCCAGCAGGTCCATAGCCAATTGGAGGAATCCCAGAGGCTGCAGGCGCAGGAGATGGCGCTGGCAATGCGTGGCACCGAAGCCAACACTGCTAGGTGGCGACCGCAGTGGAGAGCCTGGTGCACAAAATCAACAGCATGAATGGAGGTCTCCAAGGCGCGGCGGAGTCGGTGACGACCATGGCTGAGGGCCTCGACATAATGTCCGACTCGATGGGGACATGACCCGGTACCAGGTGGGCATTGCCGAGGCACTGCAAGGCGTGGCCCAATCACTAAGGCATCAACACCATGGTGCAGAGATTGGGGAGCCGCCAGGGCTGACAGAGCCAAATAAGCCGGGCTCAATCTAGCTGCCCCGCCATCATGAGGTGAACTCCAGGGCCCAATGGGCACTGACCTGGAGCAGAGGCACTGGGTGCCAACCTGAACCCATCCTATGGAGTGGTGATGGTGGCCACCAATCCCCCTTGTTCCACCCGTCTGACGAGGCCACATCTTGCAGTCAGCACCTGGAACAGGGCGGCACAGCTGTGCAAGTGGCGCAGGCAAGTGTGCCGGGGTCTTCCGGCTCCAGAGGATGCCCGCCAAGGGCATCGGAGACCACGGGACCTAGTAAGTAGCAGGCTGCCTCCACCTCTGATGTGCATCCTGGAAATACACCGAGATGTAGTGGTACAGCACGGAAGGACATTGAGGATCACTGAAAGGGCACTGGGGGAGAGGG
Organism: Scyliorhinus torazame; assembly: GCF_047496885.1. Lineage (NCBI taxonomy): Eukaryota > Metazoa > Chordata > Chondrichthyes > Carcharhiniformes > Scyliorhinidae > Scyliorhinus > Scyliorhinus torazame. The sequence goes on along the minus strand of NC_092709.1, from coordinate 356,236,257 downwards.
GGTGGGAAGGGGGTAAGTAGGAGTTGAGGGAGATAGTGTATGTTGAGGGGTTGGAGAGGGTGGGGCGGTGGTGTACACAGTTTGAGACAAATTTACACTCCTTCAGCACAACCAGCATTCCCTCTCTGGCTCTTGGTTCCGCAATGCAGGCTGACCACCAAACCCATGCCCCATCCCCCCAGACTTCGGGGTCCTGTCCCCCCACCCGGCCGCAGTGGGGGCCCCTGCTCACCGGATCCCACACCCTGCACCCCAGACACCTGAACACAATGTTGCCTTGACCGGGCGCAGGTCCCCTCACTGATGATCACCCATCCTTCAGCCACTGACATGTCGCCAGGCCGAGGGCCCACCCCTGGGCGCTTGGATGTTGGTTGCTGTGTCTGTGGTGTTGCCTCCCACAGTGTTGAGGCCTAGTGTCCAGGCATCACAGTCTGATTGGGATGCTGGGCAATAATCCCACATGCTACATGGCACGCCTACCCCCCGGCGATCCACTTGGGATGTGTGAAGTGATCACAAAGCGACGATTGCCAATTCCTTGTTAGCCTTCAGCCGCACGGCCAGAGCCTCTGCAGTCATTGGAGGTTATGTGTGGTCAGTGGGGCAGAGATGCAGGGACGAGGGTTTCGCCCAGGTACATACAATCGAGGGTCGGCGTGGAGGACCCGCGCATGGTTCTCCCCCCCCCCCCCCCGAAGAGGGAGTGCCCCCCCCCCCCCGCCCCCGATACCCCTGGACACCCCCGGTTGCCCTCCACACCCTCCGAGCACATGGGCAGCAAGCCCTGTGCCCCCGGGCTCTTTGCCTGTGAGCGAACATGGCTACTCACCTTTGCGGGTCCCTGAAGCAGCCCTTCCGCCAGGTTCACGTCTTTCAAAAGGAGTACTAATTGGCGCCCACATCACTACTTGAAATGGGAAATGGGGTGGCCCCCCCCCCGTTTCTTGTATGGAAATCGGTCTTAAGTGGTGAATATTGGTTTCCCGCCACGCTATGACAGGACCCCGATATTGCCTATGGGAGCGAGCCGGTTAGATCACGAATGGTTTGGCGGCCGGCGTGGATCTCATTGTTGGCCTCTCCCGCTATTCACCTTCCTCGTCTCGCTCGAGCGAGAGCGCAACGAGATCATTGAATCTCGCCCTGTATTTTTGGGTTTCTTTCTTTTGTAAAAAAAAATATTTATTCAAGTTTTTCAACAAATTTTCAACAAACCCCCGCCCCCCCCAACAAAAAGAAAGCAAGAAGAACACAAGTAGAAATTATACATTGGATTTCCACTTGTACAATAAGCCCCCTTCTAACAGTAAACAGCACAAATAGGGGGGGAAAAAACACCTTGACCCAAACCCTCCCCCCAAGAGAAACCCCCCCCCCCCCGGCCCTGGGCTGCTGCTGACCTCCTCCTATCGCTCCACGAGATAGTCTACGAATGGTTGCCACCGCCTGAGGAACCCCTGCACAGACCCTCGTAAGGAAAACTTTATCCTCTCCAGCTTGATGAAACCTGTCATGTCATTGATCCAAGCTTCCACACTAGGGGGCTTCACATCCTTCCATAGTAGCAAAATCCTCCGCCGGGCTACCAGGGACGCAAAGGCCAGGATACCGGCCTCTTTCGCCTCCTGCACTCCCGGCTCGTCCGATACCCCAAATAATGCTAATCCCCAGCTCGGCTTGACCCAGGTATTCACCGCCTTGAACATAGTCCTCGCAAAACCCCTCCAAAACCTATCCAGTGCCGGGCATGACCAGAACATATGGACGTAATTTGCCGGGCTCCCCGAGCACCTCCCACATCTGTCCTCCACTCCAAAGAACCTACTCAATCTCGCCCCTGTCATATGCGCTCTGTGAGTAACCTTGAACTGTATTAGGCTGAGCCTGGCGCAAGAGAAGGAAGAATTAACCCTACTCAGGGCATCAGCCCACACACCCTCACCTAACTCCTCCCCAAGTTTCTCCTCCCACTTGCCCTTGAACTCCTCCCCCGAGGCCTCCTCCTCTTCCTGCAGCTCATGATAAATCGCCGAAACCTTGCCTTCTCCAATGTTGCTAACTTTTGGTTGGCTCTTATTTCGTAGTTTGCTCTGTTTGTTTAACCTTTGCTCTAGAGTCGCCAAGTATCTTTATGATACCGCCACGAGGTTCAAGTTCAAGTAATGATCAATAACTCAACACACCAATTAGTAAGATTCAAATCAAAACACATTTATTATACACAGTAAATCACTACTCATGCATAACCTCTACTTTCTAGACTATTCCTATCACTAAAAGGCCTATACTTAGCTTCGGAATTGGCCCACCAGGTGAGGTGAACAAATGGCCTTTCGTTCGGTCCTGAGTCTGCAGGATTCAAAGCTGGTATGGGCTGGAGCTAGGAGCGCCTATCTCGTAGTGAGCGTTGACTGGAGACTTACTTGGTTGATGCGGCAGCTTAGACAGGTCACTCTCACGGGTTGATTCAAGTTGCTGAGTGACCCTGCCAAAGAAGGACGATTTGAACTTGGGGGGCTTTACTTTATAGTCCCCAGGTGCTTCCCGCCCTTCGGGGCGGACCCCGTACCTGGTTCCAAGTGATTGGACTGCGTTCCAATCATTTTGATCGATTTATCCAATACTGGAGTTGTTCCCTGATCGCTGGGCGGTCCCTAAATGTCCGTTGATCTTTCTTTGTCTTGGCTCCTGCTGGCGCCGAGGAGTCTGGCTTGGCTTTATTCACCTTAACTGTTGCAATTGTGCCTGTGAATCGCACATTACTATGCAGATGGCTGCTGGTTTCAGTGCTGTCTGGTTTTTGCAAGTTTCAATACACGGGATTCCTGCACTTGCTCGTCTTTGCTTGTGTTGGCTGAATTTCCCTTCAGTCTTTGAGGTTCTCCATTTTAAGTCGGGAAGTGGCCAACCCAGGTGGCTACACCAACCCATACACCTAAAATCACCCTGTCCTGAATCCCACATGCCAGAAGCAGCGGGAATTCCCTCACCTGCCGCCTCACAAATGCCCTCACTTGCATGTACCTGAAAGCGTTTCCCGGGGGTACCCAAACTTCTCCTCCAACGCCCCCAGGCTCGCAAACGTCCCATCGATGAACAGGTCCCCCATTCTTCTAATCCCTGCCCGATGCCAGCTCCGAAACCCCCCATCCATCCTTCCCGATACGAACCGATGGTTCTCCCGAATCGGGGACCAAACTGAGGCCCCCACCTTGCCCCTGTGTCGCCTCCACTGCCCCCAGATCTTCAACATCGCCGCCACCACCGGACTCGTGGTGTACCTTGTCGGCGAGAGCGGCAGAGGTGCCGTCACCAGCGCCCTCAGGCTCGTGCACACACAGGACGCCATCTCTAGCCTCTTCCACGCCGCTCCCTCTCCCTCCATTACCCACTTACAGATCATCGCCACATTGGCTGCCCAATAGTAGCCACACAGATTCGGCAGCGCCAGCCCCCCCCTGTCCCTGCTACGCTCCAGAAACACTCTCTTCACCCTCGGGGTCTTATTTTGCCCACACAAATCCCATGATGCTCCTGCTTACTCATTTGAAAAAGGCCTTATGAATCAAAATAGGAAGGCACTGGAACACAAAGAGAAACCTCGGGAGATCCGTCATTTTTACCGATTGCACCCTACCCGCTAGTGAGAGTGGCAGCATATCCCATCTTTTAAAATCCTCCAACACCTGCTCCACCAACTGCGTCAAGTTGAGCTTGTGCAGGGCCCCCCAACTCCTAGCTACTTGGATCCCTAGGTACCGAAAGCTCCTTTCCACCCTCTTCAACGGTAGCTCGTCTATCCCCCTTCCTTGGTCCCCTGAGTGCACCACAAAGAGCTCACTCTTCCCTACGTTGAGTTTATACCCCGAAAAGTCCCCAAACTCCCTAAGGATCTGCATGACCTCCGCCATCCCCTCCACTGGATCCGCAACATACAACAACAGGTCATCGGCATACAACGACACCCGGTGTTCCTCTCCCCCCCCCCCCCCCCGAACAAATCCCCTCCATTTCCTGGACTCCCTCAGTGCCATGGCCAGCGGCTCAATTGCCAGTACAAACAACAAGGAGCGAGATCGGTCTATACGACCCACATTCCAATGGATCCTTGTCCTGCTTCAAGATCAAAGAAATCAGCGCCCTGGACATTGTTGGGGCAAGGTCCCCCTCCCTCGCCTTATTAAAAGTCCTCACTAGCAACGGGCCCAGCAGGTCCACGTTTTTCCTGCAGAATTCAACCGGGAACCCATCCGGCTCCGGGGCCTTCCCCGCCTGCATGCTCCCCAATCCTTTAACCAGCTCCTCCAGCCCAATCGGCGCCCCCAAACCAGCCACCTCCCCCTCCTCCACCCTCGGGAACCTCCGCTGATCTAGGAATCGTCGCATCCCCATCTCCCCCGCTGGGGGCTCAGACCTGTACAGATCCCCATCGAAGTCCCTAAATACCTTGTTTATTCTCACCACACTCTGCACCGTATTCCCCCCCCTCTATCCTTAACTCCACCAATCTCCCTCGCTGCCTCCCTCTTACGAAGCTGATGTGCCATCCGGCTCGCCTTCTCCCCATACTCATACGTCGCCCCCTGCACTTTCCTCCACTGTGCCTCTGCTTTCCCCGTGGTCAACAGGTCGAATTCCGTCTGGAGTTCCGTCGCTCCCTCAGTAACCCCTACTCGGGGGCCTCTGCAGACCTCCTGTCCACCCTTAAAATCTCCCCCACCAACCTCTCCTTCCCCTCGCTCTTCTCCCTGTGGGCCCTAATTGAGATTAGCTCTCCCCTGACCACCGCCTTCAACGCCTCCCAGACTACCCCCACCTGCACCTCCCTGTTGTCGTTGGCCTCCAAATATCTTTCAATACACCCCCGCATCCCCCCTCATCCGCCAACAGTCCCACATCCAGGCTCCACAGCGGGCGCTGGTCCCTCTCCTCCCCCAACTCCAGCTCCACCCAATGCGGTGCGTGGTCCGAGATAGCTATGGCCGAATATTCCGTTCCCTCCACTTTCGGGATTAGCGCCCTACTCAAAATGAAAAAATCTATCCGGGAGTAGGCTCTATGGACGTGGGAAAAGAAGGAAAATTCCCTGGCCAGCAGCCTGGCAAACCTCCATCAATCCACTCTCCCCATCTGGTCCATAAACCCCCTGAGCACCTTGGCCGCAGCCGGCCTCTTACCCGAGCTGGACCTAGAACGATCCAGTGCTGGGTCCAGCACCGTATTGAAGTCCTCCCCCCCCCCCCCCCATTATCAAGCTTCCTACCTCCAGATCCGGAATCCGACCCAGCATGCGTTTCATAAATCCGGCATCATCCCAATTCGGGGCATATACGTTCACCAGTACCACCCGCACCCCCTGCAACCTACCGCTCACTATCACATATCGACCTCCATTATCCACTTCAATATTCAGTGCCTCGAACGACACCCGCTTCCCCACCAGTATTGCAACCCCTCTGTTCTTCGCATCCAGCCCTGAATGAAAGACCTGCCCGACCCATCCCTTTCTCAGCCTAACCTGATCTGCCACCTTCAGATGTGTCTCCTGGAGCATAACCACGTCTGCCTTCAGGTGCGCGAGCACCTGGGCCCTCTTGACCGGCCCGTTCAGGCCCCTCACATTCCAAGTTATCAGCCGGATCGGGGGGCTACTCGCTCCGCCCCCCCCTGCCGACTAGCCATCTCCTATTCTAGGCCAGCCACGTGCCCGTGCCTCCCGCACCCTCCAGTCCCCCAGGCGGCGGACCCCCGCCCCGACCACCTCTCCTACTTCCAGCTCCCCTTTGGCCAATGCAGCAGCAACCAAGTTGCGCGCCCTCCCCCCTTCCCCTTCCTCCCCCCCGCCAGATCCTCATCTAGCCATTCCTTTTTGCGGCCTTACCCCAACTCCCCATCCGCGGGCCTCCACTCCCCCCTTTCCTCCGTGGGGCCCTGCCCCTCCAACACCGACGCCCACACTCTCTCACATCAAATCCATTCACCCATCCCCACCCAGCACTCAAACAAACAGAACATTCCCCAAATGCAGTACAGTAAACATGTCCCCCACGACAAACCCTCAATTTGAGTCCAACTTTTCTGTCTGTATAAAGGTCCATGCCTCATCAGGCGTGGTGATGCCGTAGGTTTCTTTCTTGAACAGCATGTCAGAGATACTTAACGTCGAACTGAAACCTTGTCCGTTGGTGGCCATTTTTAGGGTGTCAGACTGGCCAGAGCTCCAGATGTGATGGCGAATGTCCTCACCTTTGCCCTGTTATAGCCCAGAGGCGAGTCCTGCTGAAATAGAGGTCTCCGACTTCCACTGCCTCGACCTGATTGGATGACCTCATGGAATTGTTACATTTGGAGAAGGTCGGGAGAGGGGCTGTACCTGACAGGCAGCCAGTCATTTCCTTTTTCAAAGAGTTGTCACTGTCAGTTGTTAGGGGGGATTTAGATTATTGTTGGGAGTTAGGTTTGCATGTGTTCTTTACTGTTGACTGTTCCTCTTATGTTGCAATTTGAAGCATCCGATTTATATTATATTGTTATAAATGAAAACGTTTTCAATTAAAACATTTTTTTAAAAAAAGTTAGAATTCCATTAACTACAGAAATGCACGTATAAACGTTGATCCAAGTTTCCCCCCCCCTTTTCTCTACACGCTCCATGAAATGTGTCTTTCAATATGACAGGGGCTGTTTAGCACAGGGCTAAATCGCTGGCTTTGAAAGCAGACCAAGGCAGGCCAGCAGCACGGTTCAATTCCCGTAACAGCCTCCCCGAACAGGCGCCGGAATGTGGTGACTAGGGGCTTTTCACAGTAACTTCATTTGAAGCCTACTTGTGACAATAAGCGATTTTCATTTCATTTCATTTCATTCACATGTTCTCACTGAGCTATTCCAAGATGGAGAGTTCTTGCATTCAGTAATTAGCAGAGGACACAAAGAAAAGCTGGATCTTGAACTAAACACTTGGGGCAGCACGGTAACTTGGTGGTTAGCACAATTGCTTCACCGCTCCAGGGTCCCAGGTTCGATTCCCGGCTTGGTTCGCTGTCTGTGCGGACTCTGCGCGTTCTCCCCGTGTGTGTGGGTTTCCTCCGGGTGCTCCGGTTTCCTCCCACAGTCCAAAGATGTGCAGGTTAGGTGGATTGGTCATGCTAAAATTGCCCTTCGACAAGGGAAATTGTGTTTAACTAATTTATTAGAGTTCCTTGAACATGTAATAGGTAATGTGGATGAAGGGGAATCTGACGATATGGATAGCACTGTGGCTTCACAGCGCCAGGGTCCCAGGTTCGATTCCCCGCTGGGTCACTGTCTGTGCGGAGTCTGCACGTTCTCCCCGTGACTGCGTGGGTTTCCTCCGGGTGCTCCGGTTTCCTCTCTCAGTCCAAAGACGTGCAGGTTAGGTGGATTGGCCATGATAAATTGCCCTTAGTGACCACAAAGGAGAGGAGGGCTTATTGGGTTACGGGGATAGGGTGGAAATGAGGGCTTTAGTGGGTCGGTGCAGACTCGTTGGCCCGAATGGCCTCCTTCTGCACTCTATGTTCTGTGATGTGCTGTACTTGCATTTCCAAAAAGCATTTGTTAAGGTGCCTCATCAAAGGCTACTACAAAATAAGAGCTCATGGTGTAAGGAATAATATATTGACATGGTTAGAAGACTTGTGATCGAACAGGAAGCGGTGGGTCGGGATAAATGAATATTTTTCCGGTTGGCAAGCTGAAATGAAATTAAATGAAAACCGCTTATTGTCACAAGTAGGCTTCAAATGAAGTTACTGTGAAAAGCCCCTAGTCGCCACATTCCGGCACCTGTTCGGGAGGCTGGTACGGGAATTGAACCGTGCTGCTGGCCTGCCTTGGTCTGCTTTAAAAGCCAGCTACTTAGCCCTGTGCTGAACCAGCCTCTAGTTGTAACTAGTGGAATGCCACAAGAATCAGTGCTGGGTCTCGACTATCTACAATCGAGATCAATGATGTGGATGAAGATGACCCAATGAATGGTAGCTAAATTTGCCAATGATACCAAAGTGAGTAAGTTGGCAAAAGGTAGTAAAGACAAAGGGATATGGAAGGTTATGTGAGTGGGAAAAATTAGCAGGTGGAGTATTATGTGAGAAAATATGAACTTGTCCACCTTGGCAAGGAGAATTGAAAACCAGAATATAATTTAAATGGGGTGAGTTTGTCGATCTCGGTGGCATAGAAAGGTCTAGGTGCCCTAGTACCAGAAAGCTGGTGTGTAGGTACAGCAAGTAATTAGGATGGCAAATGGCTGTTGGTCTTTATTGCAAGAGGAATGGAATATAAAAGTAGGGATGTTTTCCTGTATCTGTGCAGGGTCTTGGTGAGACCACATCTGAGTTGTTGTATACGGTTTCGGCCTCCTTATTGTTACTCCACCCTGGGCTGCACGGTCAATACCAGCTCCACATGCCCCGGAGTCACAACGCAAGTGAATTAACCAATAATTCTTCGAAAAATACCCAAAGTCTTTGGCCCTTGGCTGCCCAATAATTACAGTCACCAGGTTTTTAAATTTAAACACAATTACTTTTTATTAATAACAAGAATTATAATGAAATATGCAGAAAATATAACTGTTAACTATCACCTATTTCCTAATTCCCCACTTTAACTTGCCCGGGTCTAGTGGAGGTAGTATTCTGGGTATGAATGGGGGAGTATTCTGGGTATGAATGGGTCTGGTGGGGGGAGTATTCCGGGTATGAATGGGTCTGGTGGGGGGAGTATTCCGGGTATGAATGGGTCTGGTGGGGGGAGTATTCCGGGTATGAATGGGTCTGGTGGGGGGAGTATTCCGGGTATGAATGGGTCTGGTGCGGGGAGTATTCCAGCTATGAATGGGTCTGGTGGGGGGAGTATTCCAGCTAGGAATGGGAAATTGAGCAGAGCCAGTCCACCCAACCTGCACATCTTTGGTCTATGAGAGGAAACCGGAGCACCCAGAGAAAACCCACAAAGACACGGGAAGAATGTGCAAACTCACCCAAAGTCGGAATCGAACCCGGGTCTCTGGTGCTGAGAGGCAGCAGTGCCACTGTGCCCCTGTGCCATGATAATTCAGTCATTTTCAATTCTTGAAGATGTACTTTCCAGCAAATGTGTATTGAGTTTTGTGGAAGGGTCAATTAGGTCTGAAACGTTGGGTGGAATTTCCCCCCAAAATGGCAAAGTGTCAGGTTGTGACTGAAAACCAGTGTGTTTAGAAACAGACAGCTTTACCATCCACATCACACTTTGCCATTTTTTAGAAGGGGAACGTGTTTTGTGCCGTCATTGTGAGGGGCAGGGCCTGAAGATGGTGGCAAGCCAGACTCCACAGAGATCGGGGTGCTATGTTTAAAGGGATCACTGGCATGTACCCCCATTGAAGGATCCTTGGCATCGGTGCCCTCCCAATGGATCTCGCTTAGGCCCCCGTCCCCTTCAGGCTCTGCCAGTTGGCAGTACCCGGGTGCCGTGGCACTGCCCTGCCATGTCCCTGACCACCTGGGGGCTACACTGGCCTCCGAGCCTCTGACATAGTCTCTGTTTTTTGAGACCAGTCATGGGTCCTGCTGGCGTGGGAATATCTGGCGTTCCCGGAAGATTCGGTATTGAGCCAATTTTGAATGTTTAAATATATTAAAACGTATGGAGGGTGTGAACGTGATCACGTTGCCAGTGGGAGGGCAGGAAAGGCCTCATTCTGAGATCTCCCCATCACACATCCTGTTATAGCCCTCTCTCTCGCAAGCGTTTCCAGCCATTTGGGATTTGTGCCGGGGGCGTAGCAGGGTCAGAAAATCACCCCCGTCACCTCTGTTTCACAACAGATGCTGCCAGACCCGTTGATATTGTCCAGCATTTTCTGTTTTTATTTCTAATGTGCATTAATGTCTTTCTAATTGTCATTTCCATTCTCAACAGGTATTGATCCGGTTCTTTTGGAAAGTAATCCTGAATAAATCACGAGCTCTGGAGTTATCCATGATCCTCTGATAAAAGTATGGAAAAGGTTTGGAATTGTCTTAAATTATTTCATCAACCTTAAAAGTTTTCCAGTGATTTTTGCTGAACCCTGTGTGACCCACATTTGCCCCTTTATTGTGTTGTTTGGTCTTTGGTGATTTACTGCTTGCAAACTCATCCAGCCTTAATTCTGGTCGACATTCCCACAACATCGGAACTCACAGGAAGAATTGATACACAATTGCAGCAGAGGAGAAGGCAATGGAGCCAATTCTAACTAGGACTGGTTCTTTATCTGAAACGATCTACTCTGACACTGTGGTGTGTGAGAGCCCAGCCCACATTGCACTGTCACAGTGTTACTGAGAGGCCAGCCCACATTGCACTGACAGTGTTACTGAGAGGCCAGCCCACATTGCACTGTCAGTGTTACTGAGAGGCCAGCCCACATTGCACTGTCAGTGTTACTGAGAGGCCAGCCCACATTGCACTGTCACAGTGTTACTGAGAGGCCAGTCCACATTGCACTGTCAGTGTTACTGAGAGGCCAGCCCACATTGCACTGTCACAGTGTTACTGAGAGGCCAGTCCACATTGCACTGTCAGTGTTACTGAGAGGCCGGCCCACATTGCACTGTCACAGTGTTACTGAGAGGCCAGTCCACATTGCACTGTCAGTGTTACTGAGAGGCCAGCCCACATTGCACTGTCACAGTGTTACTGAGAGGCCAGTCCACATTGCACTGTCAGTGTTACTGAGAGGCCGGCCCACATTGCACTGTCACAGTGTTACTGAGAGGCCAGCCCACATTGCACTGTCACAGTGTTACTGAGAGGCCAGCCCACATTGCACTGCCACAGTGTTACTGAGAGGCCGGCCCACATTGCACTGTCAGAGTGTTACTGAGAGGCCAGCCCACATTGCACTGTCACAGTGTTACTGAGAGGCCAGCCCACATTGCACTGTCAGTGTTACTGAGAGGCCAGCCCACATTGCACTGTCAGTGTTACTGAGAGGCCAGCCCACATTGCACTGTCAGTGTTACTGAGAGGCTAGCCCACATTGCACTGTCAGTGTTACTGAGAGGCTAGCCCACATTGCACTGTCAGAGTGTTACTGAGAGGCCAGCCCACATTGCACTGTCAGAGTGTTACTGAGAGGCCAGCCCACATTGCACTGTCAGTGTTACTGAGAGGCCAGTCCACATTGCACTGTCACAGTGTTACTGAGAGGCCAGCCCACATTGCACTGTCACAGTGTTACTGAGAGGCCAGCCCACATTGCACTGTCACAGTGTTACTGAGAGGCCAGTCCACATTGCACTGTCACAGTGTTACTGAGAGGCCAGCCCACATTGCACTGTCACAGTGTTACTGAGAGGCCAGCCCACATTGCACTGTCAGTGTTACTGAGAGGCCAGCCCACATTGCACTGTCACAGTGTTACTGAGAGGCCAGCCCACATTGCACTGTCACAGTGTTACTGAGAGGCCAGCCCACATTGCACTGTCAGTGTTACTGAGAGGCCAGCCCACATTGCACTGTCACAGTGTTACTGAGAGGCCAGCCCACATTGCACTGTCACAGTGTTACTGAGAGGCCAGCCCACATTGCACTGTCAGAGTGTTACTGAGAGGCCAGCCCACATTGCACTGTCACAGTGTTACTGAGAGGCCAGCCCACATTGCACTGTCAGAGTGTTACTGAGAGGCCAGCCCACATTGCACTGTCACAGTGTTACTGAGAGGCCAGTCCACATTGCACTGTCACAGTGTTACTGAGAGGCCAGCCCACATTGCACTGTCAGAGTGTTACTGAGAGGCCGGCCCACATTGCACTGTCAGTGTTACTGAGAGGCCAGCCCACATTGCACTGTCACAGTGTTACTGAGAGGCCGGCCCACATTGCACTGTCACAGTGTTACTGAGAGGCCAGCCCACATTGCACTGTCACAGTGTTACTGAGAGGCCAGCCCACATTGCACTGTCAGTGTTACTGAGAGGCTAGCCCACATTGCACTGTCACAGTGTTACTGAGAGGCCAGCCCACATTGCACTGTCAGAGTGTTACTGAGAGGCCAGCCCACATTGCACTGTCACAGTGTTACTGAGAGGCCAGCCCACATTGCACTGTCACAGTGTTACTGAGAGGCTAGCCCACATTGCACTGTCAGTGTTACTGAGAGGCCAGCCCACATTGCACTGTCACAGTGTTACTGAGAGGCCAGCCCACATTGCACTGTCACAGTTTTACTGAGAGGCCAGCCCACATTGCACTGTCAGAGTGTTACTGAGAGGCCAGCCCACATTGCACTGTCAGAGTGTTACTGAGAGGCCAGCCCACATTGCACTGTCAGAGTGTTACTGAGAGGCCAGCCCATATTGCACTGTCACAGTGTTACTGAGAGGCCAGCCCACATTGCACTGTCAGAGTGTTACTGAGAGGCCAGCCCATATTGCACTGTCACAGTGTTACTGAGAGGCCAGCCCACATTGCACTGTCACAGTGTTACTGAGAGGCCAGCCCACATTGCACTGTCACAGTGTTACTGAGAGGCCAGCCCACATTGCACTGCCACAGTGTTACTGAGAGGCCAGCCCACATTGCACTGTCACAGTGTTACTGAGAGGCCAGCCCACATTGCACTGTCAGTGTTACTGAGAGGCCGGCCCACATTGCACTGTCACAGTGTTACTGAGAGGCCAGCCCACATTGCACTGTCACAGTGTTACTGAGAGGCCAGCCCACATTGCACTGTCACAGTGTTACTGAGAGGCCAGCCCACATTGCACTGTCAGTGTTACTGAGAGGCCAGCCCACATTGCACTGTCAGAGTGTTACTGAGAGGCCAGCCCACATTGCACTGTCACAGTGTTACTGAGAGGCCACCCCACATTGCACTGTCAGAGTGTTACTGAGAGGCCGGCCAGCCCACATTGCACTGTCAGTGTTACTGAGAGGCCAGCCCACATTGCACTGTCAGAGTGTTACTGAAAGGCCGGCCCACATTGCACTGTCAGAGTGTTACTGAGAGGCCGGCCCACATTGCACTGTCACAGTGTTACTGAGAGGCCGGCCCACATTGCACTGTCAGTGTGTTACTGAGAGGCCAGCCCACATTGCACTGTCAGTGTTACTGAGAGGCCGGCCCACATTGCACTGTCAGAGTGTTACTGAGAGGCCGGCCCACATTGCACTGTCAGTGTTACTGAGAGGCCAGCCCACATTGCACTGTCAGAGTGTTACTGAGAGGCCAGCCCACATTGCACTGTCAGTGTTACTGAGAGGCCATCCCACATTGCACTGTCACAGTGTTACTGAGAGGCCGGCCAGCCCACATTGCACTGTCAGTGTTACTGAGAGGCCAGCCCACATTGCACTGTCAGAGTGTTACTGAGAGGCCAGCCCACATTGCACTGTCAGAGTGTTACTGAGACGCCAGCCCACATTGCACTGTCACAGTGTTACTGAGAGGCCGGCCCATATTGCACTGCCACAGTGTTACTGAGAGGCCAGCCCACATTGCACTGTCAGTGTTACTGAGAGGCCAGCCCACATTGCACTGTCACAGTGTTACTGAGAGGCCGGCCCACATTGCACTGTCACAGTGTTACTGAGAGGCCAGCCCACATTGCACTGTCAGAGTGTTACTGAAAGGCCGGCCCACATTGCACTGTCAGAGTGTTACTGAGAGGCCGGCCCACATTGCACTGTCACAGTGTTACTGAGAGGCCGGCCCACATTGCACTGTCAGTGTGTTACTGAGAGGCCAGCCCACATTGCACTGTCAGTGTTACTGAGAGGCCGGCCCACATTGCACTGTCAGAGTGTTACTGAGAGGCCGGCCCACATTGCACTGTCAGTGTTACTGAGAGGCCAGCCCACATTGCACTGTCAGAGTGTTACTGAGAGGCCAGCCCACATTGCACTGTCAGTGTTACTGAGAGGCCATCCCACATTGCACTGTCACAGTGTTACTGAGAGGCCAGCCCACATTGCACTGTCAGAGTGTTACTGAGAGGCCAGCCCACATTGCACTGTCAGTGTTACTGAGAGGCCGGCCCACATTGCACTGTCACAGTGTTACTGAGAGGCCAGCCCACATTGCACTGTCACAGTGTTACTGAGAGGCCAGCCCACATTGCACTGTCACAGTGTTACTGAGAGGCCAGCCCACATTGCACTGTCAGAGTGTTACTGAGAGGCCAGCCCACATTGCACTGTCACAGTGTTACTGAGAGGCCAGCCCACATTGCACTGTCAGTGTTACTGAGAGGCCGGCCCACATTGCACTGTCACAGTGTTACTGAGAGGCCAGCCCACATTGCACTGTCAGTGTTACTGAGAGGCTAGCCCACATTGCACTGTCACAGTGTTACTGAGAGGCCAGCCCACATTGCACTGTCAGTGTTACTGAGAGGCTAGCCCACATTGCACTGTCAGAGTGTTACTGAGAGGCCGGCCCACATTGCACTGTCAGAGTGTTACTGAGACGCCAGCCCACATTGCACTGTCAGTGTTACTGAGAGGCCAGCCCACATTGCACTGTCACAGTTGCACTGAGAGGCCAGCCCACATTGCACTGTCACAGTGTTACTGAGAGGCCAGCCCACATTGCACTGTCACAGTTGTACTGAGAGGCCAGCCCACATTGCACTGCCACAGTGTTACTGAGAGGCTAGCCCACATTGCACTGTCACAGTGTTGCTGAGAGGCCAGCCCACATTGCACTGTCACAGTGTTACTGAGAGGCCAGCCCACATTGCACTGTCACAGTGTTACTGAGAGGCCAGCCCACATTGCACTGTCACAGTGTTACTGAGAGGCCAGCCCACATTGCACTGTCACAGTGTTACTGAGAGGCCAGCCCACATTGCACTGTCACAGTGTTGCTGCATCAATTGTTGGGCCACAGGTTGAATATTGATGAGCCTTCTGAATATAAAATTATTAAACGGCTTGTGAACCACAGTGAACGTTTCTGTCCCTCAGAGTCTGGAACTAATAACATCAACAAATATTTTATTTAAGGATATTACTACAGGCAGCAAAGCCCATCTGCACTTTCTTTGATAGGGAACCTTATGCATCTGCAGGCTAGTTAATTCAGCGTTAGTCAATGTGAAACTGAGAAGTGAAAGAGTGGGAAGTTGATCAGGAGTCAGATTCACTGCCCTGCGCCGAAGAATACAGATAAGACTATTGGGCATCGAGATCGAACCTTTCAAATAAATGTTAATCCAACCAACCCACACTCTTACCATACCGCTTAATCCCTCACTGTATCTCTCAGTCCCTCTCACTACATCCCTCAATCTCTCTTCACTACATCCCTCAATCTCTCCTCACTATATCCCTCAATCTCTCTTCACTATATCCCTCCATCTTTCTTCACTACATCCCTCAATCTCTCTTCACTACATCCCTCAATCTCTCTTCACTACATCCCTCAATCTCTCTTCACTACATCCCTCAATCTCTCCTCACTATATCCCTCAATCTCTCCTCACTATATCCCTCAATCTCTCCTCACTATATCCCTCAATCTCTCTTCACTACATCCCTCAATCTCTCCTCACTATATCCCTCTATCTCTCCTCACTACATCCCTCAATCTCTCCTCACTACATCCCTCAATCTCTCCTCACTACATCCCTCAATCTCTCTTCAGTACATCCCTCAATCTCTCCTCACTATATCCCTCAATCTCCTCACTATATCCCTCAATCTCTCCTCACTACATCCCTCAATCTCTCCTCACTATATCCCTCAATCTCTCCTCACTATATCCCTCAATCTCTCTTCACTACATCCCTCAATCTCTCCTCACTATATCCCTCTATCTCTCCTCACTACATCCCTCAATCTCTCCTCACTACATCCCTCAATCTCTCCTCACTACATCCCTCAATCTCTCCTCACTATATCCCTCAATCTCTCTTCACTACATCCCTCAATCTCTCTTCACTACATCCCTCAATCTCTCCTCACTATATCCCTCTATCTCTCCTCACTACATCCCTCAATCTCTCCTCACTACATCCCTCAATCTCTCCACACTATATCCCTCAATCTCTCCTCACTACATCCCTCAATCTCTCCTCACTACATCCCTCAATCTCTCCTCACTATATCCCTCAATCTCTCTTCACTATATCCCTCAATCTCTCTTCACTACATCCCTCAATCTCTCCACACTATATCCCTCAATCTCTCCTCACTATATCCCTCAATCTCTCCTCACTATATCCCTCAATCTCTCTTCACTACATCCCTCAATCTCTCCACACTATATCCCTCAATCTCTCCTCACTATATCCCTCAATCTCTCCTCACTATATCCCTCAATCTCTCCTCACTATATCCCTCAATCTCTCTTCACTACATCCCTCAATCTCTCTTCACTACATCCCTCAATCTCTCCTCACTATATCCCTCAATCTCTCCTCACTATATCCCTCAATCTCTCCTCACTATATCCCTCAATCTCTCCTCACTATATCCCTCAATCTCTCCTCACTATATCCCTCAATCTCTCCTCACTATATCCCTCAATCTCTCCTCACTATATCCCTCAATCTCTCTTCACTACATCCCTCAATCTCTCTTCACTACATCCCTCAATCTCTCCTCACTATATCCCTCAATCTCTCCTCACTACATCCCTCAATCTCTCCTCACTACATCCCTCAATCTCTCCTCACTATATCCCTCAATCTCTCCTCACTACATCCCTCAATCTCTCCTCACTACATCCCTCAATCTCTCCTCACTACATCCCTCAATCTCTCCTCACTACATCCCTCAATCTCTCTTCAGTACATCCCTCAATCTCTCCTCACTACATCCCTCAATCTCTCCTCACTACATCCCTCAATCTCTCTTCAGTACATCCCTCAATCTCTCCTCACTACATCCCTCAATCTCTCCTCACTACATCCCTCAATCTCTCCTCACTACATCCCTCAATCTCTCCTCACTATATCCCTCAATCTCTCTTCACTATATCCCTCAATCTCTCTTCACTACATCCCTCAATCTCTCCACACTATATCCCTCAATCTCTCCTCACTATATCCCTCAATCTCTCCTCACTATATCCCTCAATCTCTCTTCACTACATCCCTCAATCTCTCCACACTATATCCCTCAATCTCTCCTCACTATATCCCTCAATCTCTCCTCACTATATCCCTCAATCTCTCCTCACTATATCCCTCAATCTCTCTTCACTACATCCCTCAATCTCTCTTCACTACATCCCTCAATCTCTCCTCACTATATCCCTCAATCTCTCCTCACTATATCCCTCAATCTCTCCTCACTATATCCCTCAATCTCTCCTCACTATATCCCTCAATCTCTCCTCACTATATCCCTCAATCTCTCCTCACTATATCCCTCAATCTCTCCTCACTATATCCCTCAATCTCTCTTCACTACATCCCTCAATCTCTCTTCACTACATCCCTCAATCTCTCCTCACTATATCCCTCAATCTCTCCTCACTACATCCCTCAATCTCTCCTCACTACATCCCTCAATCTCTCCTCACTATATCCCTCAATCTCTCCTCACTACATCCCTCAATCTCTCCTCACTACATCCCTCAATCTCTCCTCACTACATCCCTCAATCTCTCTTCAGTACATCCCTCAATCTCTCTTCAGTACATCCCTCAATCTCTCCTCACTACATCCCTCAATCTCTCCTCACTACATCCCTCAATCTCTCTTCAGTACATCCCTCAATCTCTCCTCACTACATCCCTCAATCTCTCCTCACTACATCCCTCAATCTCTCCTCACTACATCCCTCAATCTCTCCACACTACATCCCTCAATCTCTCCTCACTACATCCCTCAATCTCTCCTCACTACATCCCTCAATCTCTCCTCACTATATCCCTCAATCTCTCCTCACTATATCCCTCAATCTCCTCACTATATCCCTCAATCTCTCCTCACTACATCCCTCAATCTCTCCTCACTACATCCCTCAATCTCTCTTCAGTACATCCCTCAATCTCTCCTCACTACATCCCTCAATCTCTCCTCACTACATCCCTCAATCTCTCTTCAGTACATCCCTCAATCTCTCCTCACTACATCCCTCAATCTCTCCTCACTACATCCCTCAATCTCTCTTCAGTACATCCCTCAATCTCTCCTCACTACATCCCTCAATCTCTCCTCACTACATCCCTCAATCTCTCCTCACTACATCCCTCAATCTCTCCACACTACATCCCTCAATCTCTCCTCACTACATCCCTCAATCTCTCCTCACTACATCCCTCAATCTCTCCTCACTATATCCCTCAATCTCTCCTCACCAAACTTCTGGGGCTGGATTCTCCGATCCCCAACGCCGAAATCGCGTCCCGTGACGGGGCGGAGAATCCCCGATGACGCTGAAACCGGGTGCAGCGCCGCTGTCGCGATACTCCGCCCCCTGAAAAGTATCCAAGGCCTCAGCACGTTGGCTGAGGCCTGCCCCCTGATGCTCCGCCCCCGACCGACCTACTTCCCACCAGCGTGAGTCACTCATGCTATTTTTTTTTGTGAACTCAGCATGGCGGCTGCGGACTCAGTCCAGCACCGGCACCGTTGGGGGAGGGTCGGTCCGCGGGCCGGTGGGGATGGGGGGGGAACATGGCAAGGGCTGGGGGCACTAATGGGGGGTCGCCCGAGGGCGGTGCGGTGGATAAAGGGGGGCATTATATGGTAAGCCGGGTCTGGAGCAGCCGACGCCATGTTGCACAGCGCGGCGGCTGCAGGCCGCCACCGTGGGCATGTGCGGCCATGGACCCAACATTTCTCCAGCTGTATCGGCAGCTAGAGCTGGCAGCTCCACGCTGCCGTCATGCTGGCTCCCCCCAGAACGGAGAATCGGTGGCCGTTTCACACCGATTTCCCGGTCGTGAAATGCCACCGTTTTCACGCCGGGTCTCCCAAACGGAGAATCCAGCCCCTGATCTCTCACCAGGTACATACCTGACACTTTCTTGGTCTAATTGATAACGGGCTGGATTCTCCGCTGTCAGGATTCTCCGTTGCGCCGGCAGCCTGGGGATTTCCCGATGGTGTGGGGCTTCCCGCAATGGGAAACCCCATTGGCTGACTGGTGAGACGAAGCGGGACGGAGAATCCCGCCCAATGTCTGTTCTCTTTCTTTCCCCAGTAATATTCCTCAATTTAATTATTCCGGAGTTAAAACATTTCTCCTAATCTTTAATTTACATCATGGTATTTGACGTTTTACTCTAATAAAATCTTCGCTCGGTTTGCACATACACCTTGTAGTTCCAATTGGTTGAAGATGTTTGTATTTTCTCACTTGGCTTTGTTGAAAAGGATCCTACAGAGACTGAATGTTTGTGTTATATGTTTTGTTCAAATCTTCCTTCACTTTATCCCAGCCAATGTCCCAGGCGTTGCCAATCTCTGCGGGTTTTGCTCCGTATCTGTCAGCAAATTCCTTATTGAAAGTGTGGAAAACCTTTTTCCAGTAGGATGTTGCCTCTGCAGATGGATCCCGTTGGATAATCCAGGATTTGTAATAATCATTGACTGTTTGGTAATCCTTGTAGGATATCCACTTCTGATTTGTGTCACGATTTTGGAATGTTGCATTGCCCGCTACTAAAGCTGTACAGATTTCCATTGCAAGATGCTGAGTCTGAATCCATCGATACGAGTTGAGTCCTTCGGGCCTGTGCTGTTTACTGAAATGTTGCGCGTGCTCAATGGTCTCTGATTCACAAAAAGCTCCACAGAAAGGACATTTCTTTGTGCAACAGAATAACCCTTTAAATAGTTCCTCATTCGGTTTCACAGATAAATCTTTAATCTTTGTTTCAACATTCCAGCCTGTTATTTCATGGAGGAGAAGCTTCTCTATCTCTGCAATGGATGGTAGAACTGTTTCTGCAAATTTCTTGGCATTGCTGTCAGCCAGGGATAGACCGATTTTCATCTCATCTTTGGACATTGTGATTCTTGTCTTTAACTTTTCAACAAACAAATCAAGGAAACTTTTAGCATTTCCAGAAATATTCTGGGTCACTGCATCTCGAACAACCTTCTTAGCTTCATCAGTGATCTCTGTGAGGATTTCTTTAGCTAGATGTGTAAACTTGATCTTTCCTCCAGATTGTTCTTTGCAATGTGCAATGACCCGATCGTGGAGCCAGTCCTTTGAAAAACTCTCAAAGTCAGTGAGAAATCTGTAATACTCTTCAAAGCTGTTCTTTTGTTTCAAATGAACCAGAAGTTCCACAATGAAGTTATTGCGGAGCTTGTACTTTCCCTTAGGGTCGGTCTTTTTCATATCATCCACAATTTTCAGGCTAAGACTCTTCAGCACGGCATCTCTGACAGCGGGCATGAAGCAAGATTCTGCAAATCGCTGTGCTTGTCTCTAATTCTGATCCTGCTCTTTGTAAATACCCATGAAAAGTTCAAAGTATTGATCTTTTTTGCTTTCCAGTCTCTTCCGTGGGTCGTGTTTGTTGATAAACTTGGTCTGCATTTCGCTGAACCTTGGTGCAGCGAATCCACACATGTGAAGTTTAAACTCAGCCCTAAAAATCTCACTCATTTTAAACTTTGAATCGGAAATCCTGTTGATTTTTTCCTCCATGTAGTTCAAAATTTCAATGCAATCTTTGTTATCATAATCCACGTCCATTTTTGTAATGTTATCAATATACTGCCTACATTCACTCTCGAGTGACTTTGATATTAGAAATGCGCGATCAAGATCTGATTGTTGGACAGATGATCCCAATCTCATAAACTTGGTCATTTTAAATAGGTCGATGTGTTTCTCCACAACCTGAAACCACTTGGTCCCGAGCTTCGAGAGGGGGTTCCTTTGCAGGCTTTCATTAATCACTCTCCCTTGTGCTTCTGTGTCCTCTCTCAGAAGATTTTCAATCTCCACTTCAATGTTTCTTTCTGTGCAAGGCTGATGGTTCAGTTTGGAGAGGGTATCACGCCACATCCCCTCAAAGGCAGTTTTCAGTTCCTCGTCATCTAACACTTGCTGAACTTCTTTACAGTTTTGTAAAAGTTGCTTGACTTGTTCTTCAATCTGCTCATTGCACTCATTCCAAATAGCATCCACTTTCTGTAATCCCGCACGTCTATTGAGAGTATCCCGACATTTCTGTATTGAATTATCCTGAAGCTGGACACACAATGTGGAAATGCTTAGTTTAAATTGCTCCTTGTATCTCTCCATCAGCTGCACATTATCAGCCCCACTTTCAAAGAGCACTTTTAGCTTTTCAAGAGTCTCATCCTTTTTATTCCCCATGTCTTTCCTGATTTCCAATTCCAGTTCTGAGAGCAGTGTGTTTACTTCACTTTCATTGTTTATTCTATTCTCAGCTTGAGTTGCCCAGGAATGTGCAAATTTGCGGAGTTCCCATTCCCAATCTTTGTACTTCATGGAGAGTTGGCTGTAGGCCTCAGCAACCAGACTATTCTGAAAACTGAAAATGAAATTCTCATTTTTCACCTGCTCCCAAAGTCCAGACATCCATTTGATGAAGTCTGGAATTGTTAAAGCTCTTTCAGATTTGCTCCGTTCTAATAAAGAATTAATTAGACACGTCTTCAGATCAAAGACATGTTCACTGTAACCAGTATTGACTGCAGCCATAGGGGGGGTGCCATGCCACAGACCCGGGATGTACCAATTGCTCTTATCAGGGTCATACTCCATCACATCAGAGAATTTGACTTGGTCTAATTTCTCCAGTTTTGCTGCCGCCTCTGTCATCTGATCCAATTGTTCCAGCAGTTTTTGACGACCCCTCAGGTTCTGATCATGAGCACACACATCTCCAACATTCTGGTGGACAAACTGACAGATTGGCCCTTTTCCTGTCTGCTTCATGCGGATTAAGGAGTGAACGACAATCTGCAAAATATCTTTCATCTCTGTGGGATTTTCCATCCCCATATTTACTAAAGTTAAATTGCTTAACCCAATTACAAACGTTGCCAGTTCATTATCGTGCTCATAACTGTCTGTAAGAGTTGCAAGTTCTGGAGCTTTCAGCCCCTCAGTGTCAATTACCAGGATGAAATCACAGCCCAGATCTTTTGCCAGGCTCCCCCTGACTTTGATAAACTGCATGAAGGCTCCTCGTGTACATCTTCCACTACTCACAGCAAACTGCAAACCAAACATTGTATTTAGGAGGGTGGACTTCCCTGTACTTTGGACACCAATCACTGTCACCACAAACAATCGGGAACGAGTTCGCACCTTCTTGGCCACTTTATTCATTACAGCAGTGACCCACTGAACAGGAATATTGGAAACATCTCCGTCAATAAGTTCCAGAGGGAACCCATCCAGCAATAGTTCAGCTGCAACATCCGGTAACCTCAAGATATTTGAGTCTACTTCTCTCTTTGCTCTGGTATTACCTGTCATCATTGATACTTCATAAACCTGGCCAAGTTCCCTCATAAAGTGCTCGAGTCCAAGAGAACTATCAGACATCTGCTGATCCAACCTTTTCAGCTCATTTGCTTTCTGCTTTGAGACTTTGGACAGCTCTTTATAACGACTGCGTAATTTTGACATTAATTCTCTTGATTTATTGTCCAGATTCAACCTCAGCCATCGTAGGAAAAAGGCTCTCTCATCTCCACTAGTTGACGTCAATACTCTAATGAATTCCCTCAGCTCTTCCGACAGCTCCTTCTTGCGCTGAGCTTGCCGAATTGTTTCCTTCTTTTGGTCCAGTTCATATTTATATTCCTCAGTGCTCTTGTCCCCACGGAGTTTCATGCGGGACTTCTCTTTCTCAGCTTGAGACCATTCTTGCCAAGGCTTACCATGGAAGGGTAAAACTCTCCCTTTGTATTGATGAATGTTTCCATTGTTAAGTCCTCCCAATATACCTGAGGCTTGTTGTTTGCCTCGTTGTATTTTAGGATGATCTTCATCGACGTGAATCCCACTTTCCCTCGCGATATTAGCCATTTGCTCCAGATTCAGGAAGGTCGCGTTTTCTTCACGAGTTTGAATCATATGTTTTATTTTGGAACACATATTTTCCACAAGTTTTGCATCATTTATATTTGTCCGAACAATGCATTGCTGATTTAGCTTTAGATCGTTGAAAAGTTTCTTTGTCTGTTCTCGGGTTATGTTCTGCTGATTGCTATTGGAGTTTATTATGAGAAAGAATTTAGCTGGAAACTGTGCGAGAGAGGTGAGGAATTTTTTTTCCTTCTCGCCAATTACATCAATGAAAATAAAGAGAGCAGTAGAGACTTTGGCAAGAAACTGAGTGTTTCTTTGATTCGTTTCAGCGTTGCCTCGGAGGTTAATGAATGCAGCAGCCTCAGGGAATATATCCAAGTTTCTTTTCCCTGAAGGAAGATACCAGCTGATCTCAGCCAGTCCATCGGATATTCCACGGGGAACATTCCCACACACCATCTCCGAGTGCAGGAAGATATTCTGCTGCAGCTGTGTCTGGCTCAAGGTAAGGTTGAGAATTTTGGACTTGGAGATCGTGCTTCGTCCAAGTCTGATGAAGGAAATGGTTGGCATGGCTGCGGTTACGATGGGCATCTCCTTGAACCCGTTGCTGCTTCTAAGGGATTCTGGGCACCATTTTTTAACAATAGACCTCATGGCCCAGAGAGAAAGAGTGGCACCAGATCCATCTGTGGTATCATTCTTCTTTTCTGCAGTATTCCCTACTGGCTGAAGAAAAGGTAAAGCAAACTGGCACAGGGACATCTTCAGCATCAACTCCTGCTGCAGAAAGTAATCCGCACAGAGGAAAACGGCAGCAGTGATATCTAGAGGATTAATCCCAGAAATCTTAGTTTCCACTTCTTCAAAGAAATCACTGATATCTTCTTCAGTCTCAGTCTGACCTTCTGATTGTTGGGCAGGTGGCCATTCAGGATTCCTCGCTATTGAATTTGCAGAAAGGATTCTTTGGAGAAAATGCCAAGGGACATCTATTAGCTGAGTTGGCTTATTGTTCTTCAGTTTATCCCAGCAAATCTCCCGCATGAAATTCAGGGATAATTTGTGAGGATAATAATTTTGTAATCCCAAGTCATTAACAATTTGGGGCGGCCTATCATTGTGAGAATTGTTTAATCGCTCAGTGCAATCGCTGGGAGAATCTGAGTGCGTGTTGATGGTATTCTCTGTTTGATCACGGTGTGTAGATCTCACCAAAGATTCACCAACTACAGATGGGGCTTTTTCTTCCTGTGAATCTTTGTCCTCTGATAGATTCAGTAATGTTACTTTTAGATGTTCCATGTTTGATAAAAAGGTTCCACTCGGGGTCATCACTGCCTCACGCACTCGCGGTGTCATCTCTTGCTCCATTTCTGCACACATTGTCTGCAATACCGTTCTGGGATCTTTATTTTGTGTCTCAGTGACTCCGGCAGTTAGTGCTTTGTAGAGCAGGAAGGCTTGGCGTTGTGTCACCTCCATTGTCTTCATCTCACTTCTGTAGGTTTCTATTACATTTAACTGAGAGATCAGATATTTACGGTCGTT
Organism: Scyliorhinus torazame; assembly: GCF_047496885.1. NCBI lineage: Eukaryota > Metazoa > Chordata > Chondrichthyes > Carcharhiniformes > Scyliorhinidae > Scyliorhinus > Scyliorhinus torazame. The sequence continues at coordinate 356,211,720 of NC_092709.1, read as the reverse complement.
GTCTGTTAAAGGCTGATTCAGTATTCCACTGGCTTCATAGGACACCGGGTGCAGAAGTGCAGTCAAGAGGATAGATGTGTATTTATCGCCACTTTGTTTGTACAGCAACTGCAGGTTAAACAATGCCTTTCCCAGCTCATTGCAGATTTTTGTTTGGAATTCATTCCCAACCTCCAGGCCCTCCAATCTTCTCTCCAGTTTCCTGATGTGTTCTTTTGCTTCTTCAACACTGCAGAAGGTGAACTCTTCCTTATTGTTGGGAATGTCGCTCAGCTGCTGAAAAACGGATGGAAGGCTTGGAAAATCCAGACTCCGTATCATTCCTTGAGGTTGGAGCAGATCTGAGAGACAAATTTTCAGATACACTTTATCTACATCTTCAAGGTCTTGCTCTGCGACACACTGTAAAACTTTACCGATGAATACCTGAACAGAGCTTTTGCAAATAAATTCATGGTACCACAATCTGTCCGTGTCGATTGTAAAATGCTTCCTCAGAGAGGATTTAATATCTAAACACTGGGAAACGTTCCTCACACAGTTTGTGAGAAAATCTAATTCGGAAACTGTAATCCATTTGTTTACTTCCTGTACCAGATCCTGAACACCGGTATTAACATCTATCACTTCTGAAGTTTCTGCATCTTCAGACTTTAGCCCAGTCTTCCTCTCCCAGCATCTCTGCAAGTTTTCAGTTAATAACTGATGATCTTCAAAGATGCTTCTGTGGTTGTTTAAAATTACTTTCCAGACAGGAACTAGGTTGTCAACAGAGCCACGATCAATGACTCTCCAGGTGCTGTTTTGGGCCTGTAATCCTGCCATCCAATCTGCTCGTGATGATGCTTCAACAGGTCCACCAATCTTTGTAATAGAAACACGTATTTTTTCCAACAGAGACTTACTACAGGTATAATTAATGTTAGATTTAAAGTGAGAAGCAGAGGTCGAAACACTGGCATTGACAGATCCTAAACCGCCGATGTGTAAATCTGTGTTTATCAGTGTTTTCATGACTTCTTCACAACCTTCTCTCTCTTTATGTTTCAGTTTATCACTTGCTGCTTCTGTTAAATAAATACCCCCAAACTGAATATTGCTGCAGCTTACATGTGACCCATATCGTTCAAGGAACTGCTGACAAGAAGCATCTTTGGTATCCTCTGACTCCTGATAGCGCAGATTAGATTCAACGTCTTTCAGAGAATTTACAGCAGATTCTGACAGTGTCAGATCCTTAATATTCAACTCAACACTGGCCATAGGTACAATCACCATCTTACACAATGAGACATACGTGCTATCTGTGCTGGTAGATGTCGAGTTACTGCTGGAGGTGCTATACTCTCCCTTAACATCAAGTTTAAAGCCGCAGAATCCAATCTCGAGAGTGTTTGTCAGACTGAGACCCAGCTGTTCCATACACTGTTTAGAATTTACAGCATGAGTGTGCGACACAAAACTGTCAGTCTGTTCTCTCGGAGACATAGATGCTCCCAATAGAGAGCAGGTCTCTGGCACTTTCAGCAGCTTTTCCCGTTCCTTTAACATATCATTCATATCTTGACTGATAAAGATTCCTTTGAGTGCAAGCCCTCCAGATGCCCTTTCCAACAGCTCAGTTTGGGACCAATTATATCCTTCTTGTAAAGACCCTGCCATTTCCTGAAGGGAGTGTAAAAATTTCCAGTGATTTGTAGAGCTCAATTCCAAGAAATCCGGTGTTCCTGTCCTGTGATTTATCGAGGATTCGTTTTCCTGTGATTTATCAAGGGTCCGCGTTCCTGTCCTGTGATTTATCGAGGGTCCGCGTTCCTGTCCTGTGATTTATCGAGGGTTCGTGTTCCTGTCCTGTGATTTATCGAGGATTCGTTTTCCTGTGATTTATCAAGGGTTCGTGTTCCTGTGATTTATCAAGGGTTCGCGTTCCTGTCCTGTGATTTATCGAGGGTCCGCGTTCCTGTCCTGTGATTTATCGAGGGTTCGTGTTCCTGTCCTGTGATTTATCGAGGGTCCGCGTTCCTGTCCTGTGATTTATCGAGGGTTCGCGTTCCTGTCCTGTGATTTATCGAGGGTTCGTGTTCCTGTCCTGTGATTTATCGAGGGTTCGCGTTCCTGTCCTGTGATTTATCGAGGGTCCGTGTTCCTGTCCTGTGATTTATCGAGGATTCGTTTTCCTGTGATTTATCAAGGGTTCGCGTTCCTGTCCTGTGATTTATCGAGGGTCCGCGTTCCTGTCCTGTGATTTATCGAGGGTCCGCGTTCCTGTCCTGTGATTTATCGAGGGTCCGCGTTCCTGTCCTGTGATTTATCGAGGGTTCGTGTTCCTTCCTGTCCTGTGATTTATCGAGGGTCCGCGTTCCTGTCCTGTGATTTATCGAGGGTCCGCGTTCCTGTCCTGTGATTTATCAAGGGTTCGCGTTCCTGTCCTGTGATTTATCGAGGGTTCGTGTTCCTGTCCTGTGATTTATCGAGGGTTCGTGTTCCTTCCTGTCCTGTGATTTATCGAGGGTTCGTGTTCCTGTCCTGTGATTTATCGAGGGTCCGTGTTCCTGTCCTGTGATTTATCGAGGATTCGTTTTCCTGTGATTTATCAAGGGTTCGCGTTCCTGTCCTGTGATTTATCGAGGGTCCGCGTTCCTGTCCTGTGATTTATCGAGGGTCCGCGTTCCTGTCCTGTGATTTATCGAGGGTCCGCGTTCCTGTCCTGTGATTTATCGAGGGTTCGTGTTCCTGTCCTGTGATTTATCGAGGGTTCGTGTTCCTGTCCTGTGATTTATCGAGGGTTCGCGTTCCTGTCCTGTGATTTATCGAGGGTCCGCGTTCCTGTCCTGTGATTTATCGAGGGTTCGTGTTCCTGTCCTGTGATTTATCGAGGGTTCGCGTTCCTGTCCTGTGATTTATCGAGGATTCGTTTTCCTGTGATTTATCGAGGGTTCGTGTTCCTGTCCTGTGATTTATCGAGGGTCCGCGTTCCTGTCCTGTGATTTATCGAGGATTCGTTTTCCTGTGATTTATCGAGGGTCCGCGTTCCTGTCCTGTGATTTATCGAGGGTTCGTGCTCCTGTCCTGTGATTTATCGAGGGTTCGTGTTCCTGTCCTGTGATTTATCGAGGATTCGTTTTCCTGTGATTTATCAAGGGTTCGCGTTCCTGTCCTGTGATTTATCGAGGGTCCGCGTTCCTGTCCTGTGATTTATCGAGGGTCCCCGTTCCTGTCCTGTGATTTATCAAGGGTCCGCGTTCCTGTCCTGTGATTTATCGAGGTCCCGAGTTCCTGTCCTGTGATTTATCGAGGGTCCGCGTTCCTGTCCTGTGATTTATCGAGGGTTCGCGTTCCTGTCCTGTGATTTATCAAGGGTTCGCGTTCCTGTCCTGTGATTTATCGAGGGTCCGCGTTCCTGTCCTGTGATTTATCGAGGGTCCGCGTTCCTGTCCTGTGATTTATCGAGGGTTCGTGTTCCTGTCCTGTGATTTATCGAGGGTTCGCGTTCCTGTCCTGTGATTTATCGAGGGTCCGCGTTCCTGTCCTGTGATTTATCGAGGGTTCGCGTTCCTGTCCTGTGATTTATCGAGGGTCCGCGTTCCTGTCCTGTGATTTATCGAGGGTTCGTGTTCCTGTCCTGTGATTTATCGAGGGTTCGCGTTCCTGTCCTGTGATTTATCAAGGGTCCGTGTTCCTGTCCTGTGATTTATCGAGGGTTCGTGTTCCTGTCCTGTGATTTATCGAGGGTTCGTGTTCCTGTCCTGTGATTTATCGAGGATTCGTTTTCCTGTGATTTATCAAGGGTCCGTGTTCCTGTCCTGTGATTTATCGAGGGTTCGTGTTCCTGTCCTGTGATTTATCGAGGGTTCGTGTTCCTGTCCTGTGATTTATCGAGGATTCGTTTTCCTGTGATTTATCAAGGGTTCGCGTTCCTGTCCTGTGATTTATTGAGGGTCCGCGTTCCTGTCCTGTGATTTATCGAGGGTCCCCGTTCCTGTCCTGTGATTTATCGAGGGTCCGTGTTCCTGGCCTGTGATTTATCGAGGTCCCGAGTTCCTGTCCTGTGATTTATAGGAAAGCCAGGCAGCTGTTTAACTTTGTTAGCAACTCTGAGTTTCCTCTTTTAATCCCTTTCCAGGATAATCTGGTCGTCTCACCATGTGGATTGACAGCTATCGCTGTTCTGTGCATGGGAATAGCTGTGGACATATGAAAACAATGTTATCAGATTGAAGGAATTTACTGCTGATGCTGGAATCTGAAACAAATAGAAAATACTGGACAATCTCAGCAGGTCTGACAGCATCTATGGAGAGAGAGTCATCCAAACTCAAAACGTTAACTCCCTTCTCTCTCCATAGATGCTGTCAGACCTGCTGAGATTGTTTTTGTTATCAGATTTAGTCAGGATAGAAGATTGGCTAACTAACAGGAAATGGAGAATTGGCATAAATGGGTCTTTTCCGCTTGTCAAGATGAGAGGAGTGGTGTACCACAGGGTTTAGTGCTGGGGCCTCAACTTTTTACAATTCATATCAATGTATTGAATGAAGGGATTGAAGATATTGTTTGTGAAATTTGCTGAAGATTCAAAAATGGGTGGGAAAGTAAATTGTGAAGAGGACATAAAGAGGCTCCAAAGGGGCATGAATAGTTTAAATGAGTGGGCAAAAATCTGGCAAATGGAGTACATTGTGGGCAAATGTGAAATTGGCCATTTTGGCGGGAAGAATAAAAAAGAAGCGAATGATCTAAGCAATGATAGATTGCAGAGCTCGAAGGTGCAGAGGGATCTGGGTGTCCTTGTGCATGAATCACAAAAGGCTGGTTACAGGTACAGCAAGTCATTAGGAATGTTACTGTTTACTGTGAGAGGGAATTAATTATAGAAGTAGGGAGGTTATGCTTCAGTTGTACAGCGTATTGGTGAGCCAACATCTGGAATATTTCTTATTTAAGGAAAGAAGCAGTTTACTGGACTAATACCAAGAATGGGTGGGTTGTCTTTTGAGGAAAGGTTGGAGAGGTTAGATTTGTATCCACTGGAGTTTAGAAGAGTAAGATGTGACTTGATCAAAATCTTTAAGGTCCTGATGGGTATTGACAAGGTGGATGTGGAGAGGATGTTTCCTCTGGTGGGAGAATCTAGAACTAGGGGTCACTGTTTAACAATAAATATGGAGAGGCAGTGGTGCAGTGGTATTGTCACTGGACTGGTAATCCAGAGACCCAGGGTAATGCTCTGGGGACAGGGTTCCACTGGACTGGTAATCCAGAGACCCAGGGTAATGCTCTGGGGACAGGGTTCCACTGGACTGGTAATCCAGAGACCCAGGGTAATGCTCTGGGGACAGGGTTCCACTGGACTGGTAATCCAGAGACCCAGGGTAATGCTCTGGGGACGGTTCCACTGGACTGGTAATCCAGAGACCCAGGGTAATGCTCTGGGGACAGGGTTCCACTGGACTGGTAATCCAGAGACCCAGGGTAATGCTCTGGGGACAGGGTTCCACTGGACTGGTAATCCAGAGACCCAGGGTAATGCTCTGGGGACAGGGTTCCACTGGACTGGTAATCCAGAGACCCAGGGTAATGCTCTGGGGACAGGGTTCCACTGGACTGGTAATCCAGAGACCCAGTGTAATGCTCTGGGGACAGGGTTCCACTGGACTGGTAATCCAGAGACCCAGGGTAATGCTCTGGGGACAGGGTTCCACTGGACTGGTAATCCAGAGACCCAGGGTAATGCTCTGGGGACAGGGTTCCAATGGACTGGTAATCCAGAGACCCAGGGTAATGCTCTGGGGACGGTTCCACTGGACTGGTAATCCAGAGACCCAGGGTAATGCTCTGGGGACAGGGTTCCAATGGACTGGTAATCCAGAGACCCAGGGTAATGCTCTGGGGACAGGGTTCCACTGGACTGATAATCCAGAGACCCAGGGTAATGCTCTGGGGACAGGGTTCCACTGGACTGGTAATCCAGAGACCCAGGGTAATGCTCTGGGGACAGGGTTCCACTGGACTGGTAATCCAGAGACCCAGTGTAATGCTCTGGGGACAGGGTTCCACTGGACTGGTAATCCAGAGACCCAGGGTAATGCTCTGGGGACAGGGTTCCACTGGACTGGTAATCCAGAGACCCAGGGTAATGCTCTGGGGACAGGGTTCCACTGGACTGGTAATCCAGAGACCCAGGGTAATGCTCTGGGGACAGGGTTCCACTGGACTGGTAATCCAGAGACCCAGGGTAATGCTCTGGGGACAGGGTTCCACTGGACTGGTAATCCAGAGACCCAGGGTAATGCTCTGGGGACAGGGTTCCACTGGACTGGTAATCCAGAGACCCAGGGTAATGCTCTGGGGACAGGGTTCCACTGGACTGGTAATCCAGAGACCCAGGGTAATGCTCTGGGGACAGGGTTCCTCTGGACTGGTAATCCAGAGACCCAGTGTAATGCTCTGGGGACAGGGTTCCACTGGACTGGTAATCCAGAGACCCAGGGTAATGCTCTGGGGACAGGGTTCCACTGGACTGATAATCCAGAGACCCAGGGTAATGCTCTGGGGACAGGGTTCCACTGGACTGGTAATCCAGAGACCCAGGGTAATGCTCTGGGGACGGTTCCACTGGACTGGTAATCCAGAGACCCAGGGTAATGCTCTGGGGACAGGGTTCCAATGGACTGGTAATCCAGAGACCCAGGGTAATGCTCTGGGGACAGGGTTCCACTGGACTGATAATCCAGAGACCCAGGGTAATGCTCTGGGGACAGGGTTCCACTGGACTGGTAATCCAGAGACTTAGGGTAATGCTCTGGGGACAGGGTTCCACTGGACTGGTAATCCAGAGACCCAGTGTAATGCTCTGGGGACAGGGTTCCACTGGACTGGTAATCCAGAGACCCAGGGTAATGCTCTGGGGACAGGGTTCCACTGGACTGGTAATCCAGAGACCCAGGGTAATGCTCTGGGGACAGGGTTCCACTGGACTGGTAATCCAGAGACCCAGGGTAATGCTCTGGGGACAGGGTTCCACTGGACTGGTAATCCAGAGACCCAGGGTAATGCTCTGGGGACAGGGTTCCACTGGACTGGTAATCCAGAGACCCAGGGTAATGCTCTGGGGACAGGGTTCCACTGGACTGGTAATCCAGAGACCCAGGGTAATGCTCTGGGGACAGGGTTCCACTGGACTGGTAATCCAGAGACCCAGGGTAATGCTCTGGGGACAGGGTTCCACTGGACTGGTAATCCAGAGACCCAGGGTAATGCTCTGGGGACAGGGTTCCACTGGACTGGTAATCCAGAGACCCAGGGTAATGCTCTGGGGACAGGGTTCCACTGGACTGGTAATCCAGAGACCCAGGGTAATGCTCTGGGAACAGGGTTCCACTGGACTGGTAATCCAGAGACCCAGGGTAATGCTCTGGGGACAGGGTTCCACTGGACTGGTAATCCAGAGACCCAGGGTAATGCTCTGGGAACAGGGTTCCACTGGACTGGTAATCCAGAGACCCAGGGTAATGCTCTGGGGACAGGGTTCCACTGGACTGGTAATCCAGAGACCCAGGGTAATGCTCTGGGGACAGGGTTCCACTGGACTGGTAATCCAGAGACCCAGGGTAATGCTCTGGGGACAGGGTTCCACTGGACTGGTAATCCAGAGACCCAGGGTAATGCTCTGGGGACAGGGTTCCACTGGACTGGTAACCCAGAGACCCAGGGTAATGCTCTGGGGACAGGGTTCCACTGGACTGGTAATCCAGAGACCCAGGGTAATGCTCTGGGGACAGGGTTCCACTGGACTGGTAACCCAGAGACCCAGGGTAATGCTCTGGGGACAGGGTTCCACTGGACTGGTAATCCAGAGACCCAGTGTAATGCTCTGGGGACAGGGTTCCACTGGACTGGTAATCCAGAGACCCAGGGTAATACTCTGGGGACAGGGTTCCACTGGACTGGTAACCCAGACACCCAGGGTAATGCTCTGGGGACAGGGTTCCACTGGACTGGTAATCCAGAGACCCAGGGTAATGCTCTGGGGACAGGGTTCCACTGGACTGGTAATCCAGACACCCAGGGTAATACTCTGGGGACAGGGTTCCACTGGACTGGTAACCCAGACACCCAGGGTAATACTCTGGGGACAGGGTTCCACTGGACTGGTAATCCAGACACCCAGGGTAATACTCTGGGGACAGGGTTCCACTGGACTGGTAATCCAGACACCCAGGGTAATGCTCTGGGGACAGGGTTGGAATCCCACCAAGGCAGATGGTGAAATTTGAATTCAATAAAAAATCTGGATTTAAAAGTCTAACGATGATCATGAATCGATCATCGTAAAACCCCATTTGGGTTTCTGAAGGAAGGAAATTTGATCATCAAATTCAACACTCTGATTCCGCCTTTCCCCCATATCCCTTGAGCCCCAAGAGCTATATTTAATTAACGTTTTGGCCTCAACTACTTTTTGTGGTAGAGAATTCCACAGATTTACGACTCTCTGGCAGAAGAGATTTCTCCTCACCTCAGTCCTAAAAGGTTTACCCCTTATCCTCAAACCATGACTCCTAGATCTGGACTCCCCCACCATCGGGAACATTCTTTCTGAACCTACCCTGAATAATGCTGTTCGAATTTTGTAAGTTTCTATGAGATCCCCTCTCACTCTTCTAAACTCCAATGTATATAATCCAAACCGACTTAGTCTCTCCTCTGTGACAGTCCTGTCATCCCAGGAATCAGCCTGGGAAACCTCCGCTGCACTCCTTCGCTGCACTCCCTTCTATAATAGGGTGATCAGAACTGTACACAGTAGTCCGAGTGTGGCCTTACTAATGTCTTGTGGAACTTCAGCAAGATGTCCCAACTCCTGTATTCAATCTTCTGACCAATGAAACCAAGCATGCCGAATGCCTTCTTCACCACCTGCGACTCCACTGCCAAGGAGCGAAGGACCTGTACTCCTAGATCTCTTTGTTCTATAACTCTCCCCAACTCCCTACCATTAACTGAGTAGGTCCTGCCCCAATTCGATCTACCAAAATGCATCACTTCACATTTATCAAAATTAAACTCCATCTGCCGTTCCTCGGCCCACTGGCCCAATTGGTCAAGATCCCGTTGCAACCCTAGATAATCTTCACTGTCCACTATACCACCAATCTTGGTGCCATCTGCCAACTTACTAACCATGTCTCCTATACTCACATCCAAATCATTTATATAAATAACAAATAACAGTGGACTCAGCACTGATCCCTGAGGCACACCGCTGGTCACAGGCCTCCAGTATAAAAAACAACCCTCCATAACCACCCTTGGCCTTCTTTGCCCAAGTGTTGAATCAAGGAGCCCTAGAAAAACTGGAGTCAATGGGAATCATTGACTGGTTGGAGTCATACCAGGACACCATTGCAAAGGTTTCTCAGGGTGGTGTTCTAGACCCAACCATCTTCAGCTGCTGCATCATTTTCTTGATTCAAGGCTATTTGCTACTTCCTGAACTGCTGCAGTCCATGTGATGCAGGTACACCCATGATGCTGTTAGGAGGAGATTTTGACCCAGTGACAGTGAATATAGTCCCAAGTTAGGATGGCCAGTGGTTTGGGACCTTTGTTCCTGACACACTTTGGTCAGATGCTGGTTTGATGTTGTTACTCTCATCTCGCCTTTTTTTAAATTCAGGGCATTGAATAGTTTGTTAGGCCATTTAAGGTCATTTGCTGTGGGTCTGGAGTCACATGTAGGCTAGACCAGGTAAGGACGGCAGATTTCCTTCCCTAAAGGATATCAGTGAACCAGATGGGTTCTTAGGACAATAAATCATTAGTCTTTGAATTCCAGATCCTTATTGAATTCAAATTTCACCATCTGCAATGGTGGGATTCAAACCGTGTTCCCCAGAGCATTACTCTGGGTCTCTGGATCACTAGTCCCTGGCAATACCACTACGCCACCGCTTCCCCTTGCGTTCTGCTCTTATCTTTGTATCAAAGCTGCAACAAGGTCAGGAGCTGAGTGGTGTCATGGTGGCAGATTGAATAATGACATTTGAAAGGAAACTGGATAACTATTTTGTCAGACCTCACCCTAAAATGACTGAAACCATTACTGACCGTGCCTGAAACAACAAGGAATGGTCTGGAATTCGGAGAAACTGACAGCTCATTATCTCTAGATGTGGCAATGACCCCGTGACTGCAGCGGTCAAATCAAAGGGAACTGTACAAAGGCCATTACATTTCTAAGGTCAAGCCCGGTAAACAGAGACTGATGGGACAAAGAATCCTGAAATGTCTTTTGAAATTCCTCATGGTTGCAATGTTACCAAGTCATGAATCCAGGCAGAGGGACATACATCCTTTCTTCAAGCCAATGTGGAGAAGTGACCGTCTCTATCTGAGAGAACCAGTTACCCTGCCTTATGGAGCAGCAAAGAAGACAGCCATCTTCCATCGACCATGCAGCATCTCAGAACAAGGGCTCGATCCAGGTAAATGCCTGTCTCCCATCTACACTGTTACTCTTGGAACCGCTGAACACCCGTACCTCTGCCGACAAGACTAATTTATCTTTACATGACGAGTCCATCATGTAAGTCATCACGACTGGAAAAGTGAATTATCCAGCATCATTCTTCAACCTGCAGAGGATGTGAACGATTACACCTTTGGACTTTCATTCTGGACTCACATGAAACAATAACTCTTATTTGCTCTGTGCACCTCTTCCATTTTAAAAATCCTTTTTCTTTATTGTTTGAAGGGGGATGTTGTGAACTTTCTTCCCATGTTTTGAGTGTGTGAAATAAAAACCCTTCTTATTTTGCCTGATCAGTAGTTTGCTGTGGAGTTGTTGATGGAGATTGGATCTCACGAAGACTAGGGGTTGGGGAAAATATGCCACCACTTATAAAGGGGGAAATCAAAACCAAAACACCTTTCTGTTCATGGACAGGTGAGGGGCAAAATCAGGGCTGTTTAAATTAAATATCCCTCCTGTCCGGAACAATTTGAAGGGAAGATATTTGCAGGGTTCTGTGGAAAAGATGTGGGGAGTGGGACTAGGAGGTGGAACAGACAGAGTTAGGTATTTTCTATATCACTGTCCACTCACATCTTGTTTCTCCCTTCAAACCCAATCCTGGGAAAAGCCCTTTGCCCCAATTCACTTACACCTGTATTCTCAAAATCCAAACTGACGAGTCTTTGGCCTTTCATTTGACACATTTCTGCAGCTCCCACTCTGCTAAGCTGCTCCCTCACTCCCCCACATTTGACCTACTCCCCATTAAAACCATTATTCTCTCTCATCCAGACCATTCTCCTGGTGTAACTCTCATATTCATCCACTTAAGCTCAAAGGATGCAGTGTTGAACATACATGGTGACAGTTACTTTTGTCATTCACTGCCTATTCTGGCTGAACTACATATAGAACTGTGGTGTAGCCGTGAAAAATTCTCACTGCTATTCCACCTTAACAGCAAGTGAGCCCAAGGCTGGGTGAGTGCGACTTCCGGTTGTGGCGATGCGGAGCTAAGCCGCACGATTCGGCAGCTCCCGCGATCACGGACTTTCGGGCTCTCTAGAAGAGCCCCAACGGGAATTTTCTGAAGATGTTCCGCGTGGGAAGGGGAGAGTGAGGTCCCCCTTCATGGTTTATGGATCGAACAAGAAGTGAAACGGCCAAAAAAGCGGCGTTGGAGCAGCGGGAGAAGCGAGGGAAGAAAAACAAGATGGCGGCGGCCGGAGATAAAGTGGAAGGCGGACTGGAGCTGCAAGAGTTCATTAAGTACTGTTTTGAGGAGCTGCGGAAAGAGATGCTGGCGCCTATGCTGTCGGCGATTGCAGGATCAGGGATGACCCAGAAAGCCCACGAGGTAAAGATCCAGGAGGTGCATAAAAAATTTAATGAGAACGAGGATGAGATCTTGGGCCTGGCGGTGAGGGTGGAGGAGCACGAGACGCTGCACAAAAGGTGGGCTGGAAGATTCGAAGACCTGGAGAACAGGTCGAGGAGAAAGAATCTTCGGATCCTGGGTCTCCCTGAAGGAGTGGAGGGGGCCGATGCCGGGGCATATGCGAGCACGATGCTCGAGTCGATGATGGGCGCGGAGGCCCCTTCGAGGCCTTTGGAGCTGGATGGGGCGCACCGGGTACTGGCGAGGAGGCCCAAGGCTAATGAGCCGCCAAGTGCGATTGAGGTGAGGTTTCACCGTTTCACGGACAGAGAGAGGGACTTGAAATGGGCCAAGAAAGAGCGGCGCAGCAGCTGGGAGAATGCGGAGATCCGAATATACCCGGACTGGAGCACGGAGGTAGCAAAGAGGAGAGCGGGTTTCAACCGGGCCAAGGCGGTGTTGCACCGGAAAGGAGTGAGATTCGGAATGCTGCAGCCAGTGCGATTGTGGGTCACATTCAAGGATCAACATCACTATTTTGAAACGCCTGAGGAGGCTTGGACCTTTATTCAAACTGAAAAGTTGGACCCAAACTGAGGGTCTGTGAGGATGGGGGGGATGTTTGATGTTTGTTGTACCTAGGGTGTTAATCACACGCAGGAAATGTTCCACGGGTTGGGGGACAACATCGAGGGCCGAAGGGCCTGTTCTGTGCTGTACTGTTCTATAACAAAGAACAAAGAACAAAGAAATGTACAGCACAGGAACAGGCCCTTCGGCCCTCCAAGCCCGCGCCGACCATACTGCCCGACTAAACTACAATCTTCTACACTTCCTGGGTCCGTATCCTTCTATTCCCATCCTATTCATATATTTGTCAAGATGCCCCTTAAATGTCCCTATCGTCCCTGCTTCCACTACCTCCTCCGGTAGCGAGTTCCAGGCACCCACTACCCTCTGCGTAAAAAACTTGCCTCGTACATCTACTCTAAACCTTGCCCCTCTCACCTTAAACCTATGCCCCCTAGTAATTGACCCCTCTACCCTGGGGAAAAGCCTCTGACTATCCACTCTGTCTATGCCCCTCATAATTTTGTAGACCTCTATCAGGTCGCCCCTCAACCTCCTTCGTTCCAGAGAGAACAAACCGAGTTTATTCAATCGCTCCTCATAGCTTATGCCCTCCATACCAGGCAACATTCTGGTAAATCTCTTCTGCACCCTCTCTAAAGCCTCCACATCCTTCTGGTAGTGTGGCGACCAGAATTGAACACTATACTCCAAGTGTGGCCTAACTATGTTGGAAAGTCCAGTGAAGAGTGGTGAAATGGTAGTAGTAGTAATAGAGAAACAGTCTTGTCCAGGAATACAGTTTATCTTGGGTAATGATATAGCTGGATCGCAGGTGGGAGTGATGCCTACTGTGGTTGATAAGCCAGTGGAAAATCAGACAACTGAAGTGTTGAAGGACGAATATCCTGGGATTTCACCGGATTGTGTAGTAACAAGGTCGCAAAGTCACAGGTTAAGACGAGAGGAGAAATCTAAGATTGAAGATAAAGTTGAAGTGCAATTATCAGAATCGATTTTTGATCAGATGGTTGAAAAAGAACAAGAACAGGTGGAGGATGAGGTGGATATTTTTAGTTCAGGAAAATTGGCGGAGTTACAACAGAAAGATATAGATATAAAACAGATGTATGAGAACGCATACATGGAGGAGGAATCTGAGTGTATACCAGTTTATTCCCGTAAAAATGAAGTCTTGATGATAAAATGGAGGCCTTTACATATGCAGGCGGATGAAAAGTGGGCAGAAGTTCATCAAGTAGTATTGCCGGTAGGGTATAGAAAGGAGGTGTTGCGAGTTGCACATTAGGTACCAGTGGGAGGTCATTTGGGAGTAAGGAAAACTCAAGCTAAAATCCAAAAACATTTTTATTGGCCTGGACTACATAAAGATGTAGTTAGATTTTGTCGATCATGTCACACATGTCAAGTGACAGGGAAACCTCAAGCAGTGATAAAACCAGCGCCCTTAATCCATTCCAGCATTTGAGGAACCTTTTACAAGGGTCTTAATTGATTGCGTAGGATCGCTTCCTAAAACGAAAAGTGGGAATCAATATCTTTTGACTATAATGGATGTGTCTACTGGGTTTCCAGAGGCCATTCCAGTACACAATATTACAGCTAAAAAGATTGTGGAGGAGTTACTTCAATTCTTTACCAGATATGGACTCCCCACAGAAATACAATCGGATCAAGGATCAAATTTTACCTCAAGGTTATACAAAGCAGTTATGGATAGCTTAGGAATAAACAATTTAAATCAACTGCGTACCATCCAGAATCGCAGGGAGCATTATAAAGGTAGCATCAGACATTAAAGACAATGTTGAGGGCTCATTGTCAAGATTATCCAGAGGATTGGGATAAAGGAATTCCATTTGTACTGTTTACAATTAGGGATGCATCAATGAGTCTACCAAATTCAGTCCTTTTGAACTAACTTTTGGTCATGAGGTAAGAGGACCACTTAAATTGATTAAGGAAAATTGGTGAGTGAAAAATCAGAACTTACATTATTGGATTAAGTGTTAAATTTTAGGGAACGATTAAATAGAGCAGGTGAATTGGCTAGACAGCATTTAAAAATTGCACAACATGTGATGAAACGGGTAGCGGACAAGAAATCTAAAGTTCGTAGTTTTGTCAGTGGAGATAAAGTTTTAGTGTTGTCATCAGTGGTCGGTGAACCTTTAAAATCAAGATTTTGTGGACCTTATCAGATTGAAAGGAAATTAAGTGAGGTGAATTATGTGGTAAGAATGCCAGATAGAAGGAAAACTTACCGAGTGTGTCATGTGAATATGCTTAAAAGGTACTTTGAAAGGGAAGGAGAGGAAAAGGAGGATGTTTTAATGATTCTAACTCAAAGTGACAAACTAAATCCAGATGACTGAATTTGACATACCTCAAATTAAATCAGAAAACGAAGATGTTCTTAAAAATTGGGATAAATTGACTTCCGGGTGCGGCGATGACCAGCTGAGTCGCACGTTTCGGCAGCTCCCGGTGGAACGGACTTTTGGGCTCTTAATAAGAGCCCCAACGGCAATTTTAACGGCTAAAAGTCCTGTGCGGTGAACCAGAAGGGAATCCCCCCTGGATACGGATGAAAAAAGGAGAGGAAGGTGGCCGGATTGCGGTGGATCCTTTAGAGCAGCGGCAAGGAAGGCAAGCAAAAACCAAGATGGCGTCGGAAGGTGGCAGTTTAATATGGGGCCCTGAACAACATGAGTTTTTGAAACGCTGCGTGGAAGAACTCAAAAAGGAATTGAAGAAGGAGCTGTTGGCCCCGATATTACAGGCGATCGAAGGGCTAAAGGAGGAGCAAAAGACCCAGGAGCAGGAGCTTCGGGTCGTGAAGGCAAAGGCTGCCGAGAATGAGGACGACATACAGGGCCTGGTGGTGAAGACGGAGATGCACAAGGCACACCATAAACGATGTGTGGAAAGGCTGGAGGCGCTGGAGAACAACGCGAGGAGGAACAACCTAAGGATTCTTGGTCTTCCTGAAGGTGTGGAGGGAGCGGGCGTCGGGGCATATGTGAGCACGATGCTGCACTCGTTAATGGGAGCGGAGGCCCCGGCGGGTCTGCTGGAGGTGGAGGGAGCATACCGAGTGATGGCGCGAGGACCGAGAGCAGGAGAAATTCCTAGAGCCATAGTGGTGAGATTCCTCCGTTTTAAGGACAGAGAGATGGTCCTTAGATGGGCAAAGAAAACTCGGAGCAGTAAGTGGGAGAACGCGGTGATCCGCGTATACCAAGACTGGAGTGCAGAGGTGGCGAGAAGGAGGGCGAGCTTTAATCGGGCCAAGGCGGTGCTTCACAAGAAGAAGATAAAATTCGGAATGCTGCAGCCGGCAAGACTGTGGGTCACATATCAAGGGAGGCACCACTACTTTGAGACGGCGGATGAGGCGTGGACTTTTATCGTGGAAGAAAAATTGGAATGAGCGGGTTATTAAAAAAAAGAACGTTTGAAACAAAGTGGTGGGGCGAGTATGGGGGGCAAAGAGGGGGGCAAAAAGGGGGGAAAGAGGAGTTTTATGTTATTAATCCTGCGATGTGGTAACTTCTCTCTTCCACAGGTGGTGGGGGGAGGAAAGGAGGTGGAAGAGATAGGGCGTTGGCCATTGGGGGCGGGGCCAAGGGGGAAGCGCGGGCTCGGCTCCCGCGCTATGATAATCATGGCGGGAATAGGGAAGCAGGAAGGAGGGGGCGTCGCACGGTGCGAGCCGAGGTCATGGGGGGAAGCCGAGGTCGGCCAGAGTTTGCTGACTTCTGGGAGCAACATGGGGGGTGTAACTACGCTAGTGGGGGATCTAGCGGGGGGGGGGGGGGGGGAGGGGGGAATTATTGGGCTGCTGCTGCTGGGGAGAGGGGGGAGCTGGTATGGGGTGGGATGGGCGGGGGGGCACCGCCTGGGGACACAGCTGCGTGGGAACCGGGTGAGGAGCTGGAAAAAGGGGATGGCTAATCGACAAGGGGGGGGTAAAAAGCCCCCCAACCCGGCTGATCACGTGGAACGTGAGAGGGCTGAACGGGCCGATAAAGAGGGCACGGGTACTCGCACACTTTAAGAAACTTAAGGCAGACGTGGTAATGTTACAGGAAACGCACTTGAAACTGATAGACCAGGTGAGACTACGCAAAGGTTGGGTGGGGCAGGTGTTCCATTCGGCACTAGATGCGAAAAACAGGGGGGTGGCTATATTAGTGGGGAAGCGGGTAATGTTTGAGGCAAAGACTATAGTGGCATTTAGCGGGGGCAGATACGTGATGGTGAGTGGCAAACTACAGGGGGAGACGGTGGTTTTGGTAAACGTATATGCCCCGAACTGGGATGATGCCAATTTTATGAGGCGTATGCTAGGACGCATCCCGGACCTAGAGGTGGGAAAGTTGGTAATGGGGGGAGATTTCAATACGGTGTTGGAACCAGGGCTGGACAGGTCGAGGTCCAGGACTGGAAGGAGGCCGGCAGCAGCCAAGGTGCTTAAAGATTTTATGGAGCAGATGGGAGGTGTAGACCCGTGGAGATTTAGCAGATCTAGGAGTAAGGAGTTTTCGTTTTTCTCCTCTGTCCACAAAGTTTATTCGCGAATAGACTTTTTTGTTTTGGGAAGGGCGTTGATCCCGAAGGTGAGGGGAACGGAGTATACGGCTATAGCCATTTCGGATCACGCTCCACATTGGGTGGACTTGGAGATAGGGGAGGAAACAGAAGGGCGCCCACCCTGGAGAATGGACATGGGACTAATGGCAGATGAGGGGGTGTGTCTAAGGGTGAGGGGGTGCATTGAAAAGTACTTGGAACTCAATGATAATGGGGAGGTCCAGGTGGGAGTGGTCTGGGAGGTGCTGAACGCAGTGGTTAGAGGGGAGCTGATATCAATAAGGGCACATAAAGGAAAGCAGGAGAGTAGGGAACGGGAGCGGTTGCTGCAAGAACTTCTGAGGGTGGGCAGGCAATATGCGGAGGCACCGGAGGAGGGACTGTACAGGGAAAGGCAAAGGCTACACGTAGAATTTGACTTACTGACAACGGGTACTGCAGAGGCACAGTGGAGGAAGGCACATGGTGTACAGTACGAATATGGGGAGAAGGCGAGCAGGTTGCTGGCCCACCAATTGAGGAAGAGGGGAGCAGCGAGGGAAATAGGGGGAATGAGGGATGAGGAAGGAGAGATGGAGCGGGGAGCGGAGAGAGTGAATGGAGTGTTCAAGACATTTTATTAAAAATTATACGAAGCTCAACCCCCGGATGGGAGGGAGAGAATGATGGGCTTTATGGACCGGCTGGAATTTCCCAAGGTGGAGGAGCAGGAAAGGGTGGGACTGGGAGCACAGATTGAAATAGAGGAAGTAGTGAAAGGAATTAGGAGCATGCAGGCGGGGAAGGATCCGGGACCGGATGGATTCCCAGTTGAATTTTACAGGAAATATGTTGCCTTGCTCGCCCCGCTACTGATGAGGACCTTTAATGAGGCAAAGGAAAGGGGACAGCTGCCCCCGACTATGTCTGAGGCAACAATATCGCTTCTCCTAAAGAAGGAAAAGGACCCGCTGCAATGCGGGTCCTATAGACCTATTTCCCTCCTAAATGTAGACGCTAAGATTCTGGCCAAGGTAATGGCAATGAGGATAGAGGATTGTGTCCCGAGGGTGGTCCATGAGGACCAAACCAGGTTTGTGAAGGGGAGACAGCTGAATACGAATATACGGAGGCTGCTAGGGGTAATGATGATGCTCCCACCAGAGGGGGAAGCGGAGATAGTGGTGGCGATGGATGCCGAGAAAGCATTTGATAGAGTGGAGTGGGATTATTTGTGGGAGGTGCTGAGGAGATTTGGTTTTGGAGATGAGTATGTTGGATGGGTGCAGCTGTTGTATAGGGCCCCAGTGGCGAGTGTGGTCACGAATGGACGGGGATCTGCATACTTTCGGCTCCATAGAGGGACAAGGCAGGGATGCCCTCTGTCCCCATTACTGTTTGCACTGGCGATTGAGCCCCTGGCAATAGCATTGAGGGGTTCCAAGAAGTGGAGGGGAATACTTAGAGGAGGAGAAGAACACCGGGTATCTCTGTGTGCGGATGATTTGTTGTTATATGTAGCGGACCCGGCGGAGGGGATGCCAGAGATAATGCAGACACTTCGGGAGTTTGGAGAATTCTCAGGATATAAGCTGAACATGGGGAAAAGTGAGTTGTTTGTGGTGCATCCAGGGGAGCAGAGCAGAGAAATAGAGGACTTTCCGCTGAGGAAGGTAACAAGGGACTTTCGTTACTTGGGGATCCAGATAGCTAAGAATTGGGGTACATTGCATAGGTTAAATTTAATGCGATTGGTGGAACAAATGGAGGAGGACTTCAAGAGATGGGACATGGTATCCCTGTCACTGGCAGGGAGGGTGCAGGCGGTTAAAGTGGTAGTCCTCCCGAGATTCCTCTTTGTGTTTCAGTGCCTCCCGGTGGTGATCACGAAGGCTTTTTTCAAAAGGATCGAAAAGAGTATCATGAGTTTTGTGTGGGCCGGGAAGACCCCGAGAGTGAGGAAGGGATTCTTACCGCGTAGTAGGGATGGGGGGCTGGCACTACCGAGCCTAAGTGAGTACTACTGGGCCGCCAATATCTCAATGGTGAGTAAGTGGATGGGAGAAGAGGAGGGAGCTGCGTGGAAGAGATTGGAGAGGGCATCCTGTAGGGGGACTAGCCTATAAGCTATGGTGACGGCCCCATTGCCGTTCTCACCGAAGAAATACACCACAAGCCCGGTGGTGGTGGCGACTTTGAAAATTTGGGGACAGTGGAGATGGCATAGGGGAAAGACGGGAGCCTTGGTGGGGGCCCGATAAGAAATAACCACAGGTTTGCCCCGGGGAGAATGGATGGGGGATTTGGAATATGGCAAAGAGCAGGAGTAACGCAACTGCAAGATCTGTTTGTAGATGGGAAGTTCGCAAGTCTGGGAGCGCTGACCGAGAAATATGGTTTGCCCCAAGGGAATGCATTCCGATATATGCAACTGAGGGCTTTTGCGAGGCAGCAGGTGAGGGAATTCCCGCAGCTCCCGACGCATGAGGTGCAGGACAGAGTGATCTCAAAGACATGGGTGGGGGACGGTAAGGTGTCAGATATATATAGGGAAATGAGGGACGAGGGGGAGATTATGGTAGATGAGCTGAAAGGGAAATGGGAAGAAGAGCTGGGGGAGGAGATTGAGGAGGGGCTGTGGGCGGATGCCCTAAGTAGGGTAAACTCATCGTCCTCGTGTGCCAGGCTAAGCCTGATTCAATTTAAGGTGTTACACAGGGCGCATATGACTGGAGCACGGCTCAGTAAATTTTTTGGGGTAGAGGATAGGTGTGCGAGATGCTCGAGAAGCCCAGCGAATCACACCCACATGTTCTGGTCATGTCCGGCACTACAGGGGTTCTGGGTGGGGGTGACAAAGGTGCTTTCGAAAGTAGTGGGGCTCCAGGTCGAACCAAGCTGGGGGTTGGCTATATTTGGGGTTGCACAAGAGCCGGGAGTGCAGGAGGCGAGAGAGGCCGATGTTTAGGCCTTTGCGTCCCTAGTAGCCCGGCGCAGGATACTGTTGATGTGGAAGGAAGCCAAGCCCCTGGGGGTGGAGACCTGGATAAATGACATGGCAGGGTTTATAAAGCTGGAACGGATTAAGTTCGTCCTAAGGGGATCGGCTCAGGGGTTCACCAGGCGGTGGCAACTGTTCGTCGAATACCTCACAGAAAGATAGAGGGAATGGAAAAGAAGAAGGCAGCAGCAGCAGCCCGGGGGGGGGGGGGGGGGGGAGGAACCAGAAGGAGTCTCAGGGTTATTAATATATATGTATAATATGTATAGGTCGTTGCTATAAATAATTGTATATTGGACTGTTAAATCATATTTTTGGAGAGTGTTTATCTGAGACAAGGCAGTTGCCATTTAGTTTTAGTTTTCGTTTTTGTTATATATTATTTATTCTTTGTTTATAAAACAGGTCATTGTTATTTATACTGTTATATTATTGTGTGAAGGGTTACTGGGTTATGGGGATAGGGTGGAGGTGTGGACCTTGGGTGGGGTGCTCTTTCCAAGAGCCGGTGCAGACTCGATGGGCCGAATGGCCTCCTTCTGCACTGTAAATTCTATGATTCTATGATTCTATGATACACAATGTACTGTGATGGGTGACCAAAAATTTTCAATAAAATATTTTTTTTTTTAAAAATTGGGATAAATTGTTGAGTTACCTTCCAGAGGAAAAACAAACTGACCTGAAAGAGTTATTGATATCACATGGGCAAGTTTGTGGAGATAAGTTGGGAAGCACTAAAATGGCTATGCATGATGTAGATGTGGGAAATTGTAGCCATTTGGGGTGGCCACGTTCCGATTACAAAATGGACACTTGCAAAGACTGCAGGGAAAATTGGACAATGCTAAGAAACAAGCAGGTGCAAGCTCTGTCTGTTGATTCGAACCTTGAACACTCAGACAGGACAGAAACTACCAAACGATTTACATACTAATGAGCCATCTCCGGGGACAAAAGGGAAACATTTAGATACACAATGTTAGGACAGACTCCCCGGCGCCAGAAGAAGCTAAGACAAAGCTGACTGACAGTCACCAGGACACGCCCAGCGATCAGGGAACCACCCCTCTATTGGAGGAAAATCGATACTGATGATTGGGAAAGACCCAATTAGTTGAGGCCAAGTTCAAGGCCCGCCCAAATGAGCGCGAAGCCCTTTGCAGTATAAGAGGTATCACCCAAGGGAGAATCTTTCTCCTTTGGCTTTGGCTCTCAGCGAAGAGAGACCAGCCTAGCAGCTACAGCAGACCAAGTAAGTTCCAAGTCAACGCACGCTACGAGATAGACGCTCCTAGTTGCTACCCTGTAAACAGCTCAACCCAGCAGCCTCAGAACCGAGCAACGGCCATTGTTCCTCTAACTGAGTGGACGCCCAAATCTAAGTATAGGGCTCAGTAATAGTGGTAGTTTAGTTTGTAGAGTTTATTCATGAGTAGATTTGACTGTATGTAAATAAATGAGCATTACTTTTGAACTTACTTACTAGTGTATCGAGTCATTGATCAGTATTCAGTTCTGAACCTTGTGGCAGTGTCGAAAGATACCTGGCGACTCTTGAGCAAACGTGATTAAACAGAGCCAAATTCAGAACCAACCAAAAGTTAGCAACAAAATGCTGTTCCAATCAAACAACATCCATATAGACTTAACCCTTTAAAATTGGCACAGGTTAACAAAGAAATTGAAAGTATACTTCAAAATGGCATTATTGAAGTGGGTGTAAGACAATGGAGCGCACCCATAGTGATGGTACCAAAACCGGATTTACCCAACGGTTGTGTGTGGACTATAGAAATGTTAATGCAGTTACAAGAACGGATTTGGAGGATTGCATTGAGAAAGTGGGACAATCAGCTTTTATTTCCAAACTGGATTTACTCAAAGGTTACTGGCAGGTACCTTTATCCGACAGAGCAAGGGAGATTTCAGCTTTTGTGACTCCAGATGGTATATACCAATTCAAAGTTATGCTATTTGGCATGAAAAACGCCCCAGCCACATTTCAACGGTTAACGATCAAAGTTGTTTCAGGATTACCCAATTGTGCGGTAGACATCGTCAATCTGGTATTTTTCAGCCAGACATGGACAGAACATTTAAAACATCTGATGGACTTGCTGAAGAAATGTCAAAAATTTCAGTGGACAGCGGAGTTTCAACATGCATTTGACTGCCTGAAAACTGTGATAACCAAAGTTCCTGTGTTGGAGAATTACAAGGGACTCTGATTAGATTGAACTAAAGTATCTGATTTTAAAGAGAAATGCCGAAGCATAGACAAATGGACGGATCGTGCAACGACCTTCTGGTTCTAAGAGACTGTCAATCGAGAAAGATTCCAGTTGGAGGAAGAAGAACTAAAATGGACTGTTACTATAAATGTTTACGTGTTTTGGTTTGTTAAAAAAATGTATATTCACTGGCCATATTTCTTAAAGGAAAGTGAAAAGGTGAAAAATGAAGCCATCTTGAAGTTGATGGTTTATTTTTTTTCTTGGGGGGGAGGTGTCATGTGAGAGTATCTTTAAGAAATGGGTCTTTAAGAAATGGGTGTTTATCAGTGATATCTGAGTGTGGCTGGAGCTGGGCTGTCTGTCTACTTTAGTTTTTGAGCAGGCTGCTACAGAGTGAGTTTTTAGTTTTGTTTTCAGAGAGAAGAGCTGCAGTGAAAGCCAGTAGATGTGCATGGATCTCTCTACAAGCTAAAGAGTCCATTTGGGTGATTTCAAAGGGATAACTGCTCTCATTAGAGAATTTAAACCTGATCTCTGTGTTAAAAGGGTCTTTTGTCTTCTGGATGTTGTTTGGGAATTTATCAAGGGTTATCTATAGAGTGCTGTATTCTTGAGGGGATTTATTGGTGTTGATAGTTGTTAAGATGTTTACTGTGGGTTTATAAAGTGTCAACTGGTTTCATAAATAAACAATGTTTTAATTTAAAGGTACTGTGAGACTCTGTTGAATAAACCTGAAAGGCAGGCCCACCAGCTCCCCATAACCACAGTAAATTCAAAGTTAAGGGTCAGGTGAACTCCATGATACACTTTGGGGTTCTCTAAACCATGGACCTTAACAATATATATATATCATTACCCTCTGTCTCCTATTTCTATTCTAAGATAATCCTGGATTGCAAATATAACTCTTGACTGCCTCTTTTTACTGCAGGCTATCTTCTTAAACCTCTCCCATCTGACTCCTCCACCCACACCTTCAACAATATCAAAGAGCTGATCCTTTTTTATCACTAAGATCTGGCCTCTGCCCTGTCCGTCCTTTCCCCAGCCCACTGGATCAAACATCCTCGAGGCTCCCCCCGCCCCAGCGATGAATTTCTATCTTTATTCATTTTCTCGCTTAATAATAATGATCTTTATTGTCACAAGTAGGCTTACATTGCAATGAAGTTACTGTGAAAAGCCCCTAGTCGTCACACTCCGGCACCTGTTTCCGGTACATAGAGGGAGAATTTCGAATGTCCAAATTACCTAACTAACAGACGTCTTTCAGGACTTGTGGGAGGAAACCGGAGCACCCGGAGGAAACCCACGCAGACACAGGAAGAATGTGCAGACTCTACACAGACAGTGACCCAGCCGGGAATCGAGCCTCGGACCCTGCCACTGTGAAGCAACAGTGCTAACCACTGTCTGTAGGTAGCCCCCCCCCCCCCCAATCACCCGCCCGTCAGCTGGAACTTTTCTGTCAGTTCCTCGAGCGATGTCAGTCTGTTGACAGTGGAGAAGTCCCTAACTGTCAGCGTGCCCCCCCCCCCCCCTCGTCCTGTCTCCACCTTTCGAAGGTGGCGTCCATCATCGCAGGTGTGAACCTGTTGCTGTCGCAGATGGAGGCCTTGTCGGATATTTCGCTTAATCCGAAATGCTGTCGCAGTTGCTTTCACGATCGGAGTGTTGCTCCCACCACTGGGCTCGGTGAATGTTTATGAGGTGGGGATAGGAGTGCCGCCATGGCGAGGGTCCTGAGGGAGGTCCCTCTGCAGGAGCCCTCCTCCATTAGCACCCACTCAGCCTCTGGGTCCTTTATTCACCCCTTTACTCTCTGTGGTCGCTGCCCAGTGATGGGAGGGCTAGGTCCCACATGGATCTCGTTCTCTGCAGTACTCCCTTTGGGATCCTTGCATTCACACACAAACGCCATTATCAGTTTGTCTAGTGAGTTGAAAAAGGACTTGGGGATGTAGATCGGCATGGATCAGAACAGGAAGAGGAACCTGGGCAGTACGTTCATCATGATCGTCTGCACTCCCCCTGCCAGGGAATGGGAATGTGTTCCATCTTTGAAATGAAAATGAAAATCGCTTATTGTCACAAGTAGGCTTCAAATGAAGTTACTGTGAAAAGCCCCTAGTCGCCACATTCCGGCGCCTGTTCGGGGAGGCTGTTATGGGAATTGAACCGTGCTGCTGGCCTGCCTTGGTCTGCTTTCAAAGCCAGCGATTTAGCCCTGTGCTAAACAGCCCCTTGCAGGTCCTTTTTTAAAAATATATATTTTTATTCAAATTAGTGTCAAAAACAAAATTTTAGCATAACCGTACTCAACGGTTAACAGAACAAAATAAATGTTAACCGTATATACAAAGAAAAGAACAATACAACGTAACGATTCCCCCTCCCCCCCGGGATGCTGCTGCTGCTGACCTTTACTGCTGTCCTAGAAAGTCGAGGAACGGCTGCCACCTCCGAGAGAACCCCGCCATGGACACTCTCAAGGCAAACTTTGTTTTCTCGAGACTGAGAAACCCAGTCACGTCACTAACCCAGGTCTCTACACTCGGGGGCTTCGAGACCCTCCACATTAAAAGGATCCGTCTCCGGGCTACCAGGGAGGCAAAGGCCAATACATCGGTCTCTTTCGCTTCCTGAACTCCCGGATCGTCTGACACACCAAAGATCGCCACCTCCGGACTCGGCACCACCCGTGTCTCTAAGATCTTGGACATTGCCTCAGCAAAACCCTACCAGAATCCCTTAAGAGCCGGGCATGCCCAGAACATAGGGACATGATCTGCAGGGCTTCCCGCACACCTCGCACGTTTATCCTCAACCCCAAAAAGCTTGCTCATCCTGGTTGCCATCATGTGTGCCCAGTGGATCACCTTAAACTGGATTAAGCTAAGCCTGGTACATGATGAGGAGGAATTGACCCTGTTTAGGACGTCCGCCCACAGGCCCGCATCCAGCTCCCCACCTAGCTCCTCCTCCCATTTGCTCTTAAGCTCCTCTACTGGGTCTTCCTCCGCCTCCTGAAGTTCCCGGTAGATGTCCGAAACCTTTCCCTCCCCTACCCAGGTGCCGGAGACCACCCTATCCTGTATCCTGCGTGGGGGTAGCAGCGGAAATGATGCCACCTGTTTTTTCAGAAAGGCGCGTACCTGAAGGTATCTGAAAGCGTTTCCAGGGGGCAAACTGAATTTCTCCTCTAGCGCTTTCAGGCTGGGAAAGGTCCCGTCTATGAACAGGTCCCCCATCCTTTTAATGCCTGCCCTATGCCAGCTTTGAAACCCTCCGTCTATCTTGCCCGGGACAAATCTGTGATTATTACGTATTGGGGTCCAGACTGAGGCTCCCTCCAACCCCCCTGTGCCTTCTCCACTGACCCCAGATCTTTAATGCCGCCAGCACCACCGGACTAGAGGAGTAGCCGGCGAGAATGGCAGAGGTGCCGTCACAAGTGCCCCTAGGCTGGTACCTTTACATGAGGCCGCCTCTAACCGCTCCCACGTCGACCCCTCCCCCAATACCCATTTCCTAATCATGGCTATGTTAGCTGCCCAATAGTAGCTGCAAAGGTTCGGCAGCGCCAGCAACCCCCCGCCCCCCCTTCCCGGACTGCGCTCTAGGTACAATCTCTTTACTTGCCGGGTCTTATTTGCCCATACGAATCCCAAGATGACCTTGTTCACCCGCTTAAAGAAGGACTTAGGGATGAAGCTGGGAAGGCACTGGCACTTTGCAGGTCCTTTTTAACTTTCTCCGTCAGGCTGGTCAGGTTCCACTTGTGGATCCCTGTCCAGTCATGAGCAACTTGGACTTGGATCACCAAGTCGCGGAATTTATGTCGGGGCTGTTTAACTGGCATTCCCTCCATCTCTGCCCCTCCCCTTGCAGGTTCACCAGGAAGACTTTGTTTTTGCTCTGGCTCAGTTTGTCGCCCAAGAAGGCACCAAGCTCTCTCAAGAGCACCATGCTTCCTTCCATGCTGCTTTGCGGATCCGAGATGTACAGGAGCAGGTCATTCGCAGAGAGTGAGACTCTGTGCTCTCTGTCTCTTCTCCTGATACCTTTCCAGTTTTTTGCTGCCCTAAGTGCGATTGCTAGTGGTTCGATCGCGAGGGCTAACAGCAGCGGGGACAAGGGGCATCCCTGCCTTGTGCCTCTGTGCAGCTGGAAGTACTTGGAGTGAGTGGTATTTGTTTTTAATGCTCGCTGTGGGGGCATTGAACAGGAGTTTCACCCAAGAGGTGAACCCTTTTCCAAGCCCGAACCGCTCCAGTACCTCTATGAGGTACTTCCACTCGACTCTGACGAAGTCCTTTTCTGAGTCCAGGGAGACGATCACCTCAGGTGCTCTGTCCCCGGATGGGGTCATGATCACGTTCAGCAGACGCCTCATGTTCGATGTCAGCTGTCTACCCTTGACAAAGCCCGTTTGATCCTCTGCGACAATCTCTGGAACGCAGTCCTCCAGCCTTTTGGCTAGGATCTTGGCCAGTATTTTCAAATCTGCATTTAGCAGCAAGATGGGTCTGTCAGAGCCACATTCAGTTGGGTCTTTGTTATTCTGAGGTATCAGCAAGATTGAGGCCTGTGCTAGCGTAGGCGGCAGTGTGCCCCTCGCCAGCGACTGTGGACATCTCCCAGTGAAGGACCAGTGCCGTGGCAAATCTTTTGTAGAAGTCAGCCAGGAACCCGTCTGGTTCCGGCGCCTTCTCCGCCTCCATGATCTCTCCCAGTTATAGCGGTGCTTCCAGGCCCCATCTCCTATCCTCCCCCACGATTGGCATGTCCAGTCCATCAAGGAACTGCTTGAAATCAAGTCCCCTGCTGTGGGCTTGGAGCTGTACACCCCCCGGTAGAAGGTCTCTAATGCCACATTGACCTTATCAGGCTCTGCTACTAAGATGCCTTTGCTGTTCCTAATCTGGGCTATTTCCCTCGTGGCTGCCTGCTTTCTCAGCTGGTGTGCGAGCAAGCAGCTGGCCTTGTCTCCGTGTTCGTACAGGGTCCCCTATGCCTGGCGGTGTTGGTGCACTGCTTTCCTCGTGGAGAGCAGGTCAAAGTCCATTTGTAGCTTTTTCCTTTCCGCCAGGAACTCTATGGTCGGGGCCTCAGGGTATCATTGGTCTACCTCCATAATGGAGTCAACTAGCTGTCCTCTTTTCCCTGTCTCTTCATACTTCGTAAGCTATAATTTCACCCCTGATCACAGCCTTCACCGCCACCCGGAGCATGGATGGTGAGACCTCCCCATCCCGGTTGTTGGACCCAAAGTCCTCAACCGTTCCTCATACAACACGTTCTTCATTCTTGTGAACCTCCTCTGGACCCTTTCCAAGGCCAGCACATCTTTCCTTAGATAGGGGGCCCAAAACTGCTCACAATATGCCAAATGGGGTCTGACCAGAGCCTCAGAAGTATATCAACAGAAAGCCACGAAAAAAGCTATAAGGAAAAGTAAGATAAATTATGAAAGTAAACTAGCTCAGAATATAAAAATAGAAAGCAAAGGTTTCTTCAAATCTATAAAACGAAAAAGAGTAGCTAACGTAAACATTGGTTCTTTAGAGAACGAGATGGGGGATTTAATAATGGGAAATTAGGAAATGGTTGAGACATTGAACAGGTATTTTGTGTCGGTCTTCACAGTAGAAGACACAAATAACATGTAAAGAACTGTTGGCAAGGAGGCCAAGGCAGGTGAGGACCTAGAAACGGTCATTATCACTAAGGAGGTAGTGTTTGTTAAGGAATTGGGTAAGAGACATTCCAATTAAATGTGTCATTTATGTTAAGTATCCAGTAATTGACACTGATATGTAAAGAAGCTTCAGGTCGCCTTTGGGGCATGTGATGTGATGATAGAGTTTTTGTACAGAGTTGTGTTAAAGGGAAATAAAGGTGTTTGTGAGAAGTAGAACTTTTGACTCTTTATACAACAGTAGCTAAGCAGCTAACAGTGGGAGCAGAGGATGGTTGCTGTGCAAATGTGAAGGGTTGAAAGATACAACTTTTCCAGACCCAACCAAGGAGTGAGTGAGAAAACAAAAAGTATACAATGGCTGAACCTAGGATAAAGATGGCCGGCTATGACTATCCGCCATTATTTTCTGAAAGGGGATCGTACGGCCAATGGAGAAGTGCAGTTGTTATGTGGACTGAGGTAACTGCCTTGGGAAAGAGGAACCAAGGTATGGCATTGGCTCTTTCTCTACCTTATGAGAGTTAAATCCAAAGCAAAGTGTTTTCTGAGCTGGAATTGGAACAGTTAGACTCAGAAGGTCAGATTTTGATAGATTCTGAAAAACAGAGGATGTCTCCATTGAAGACTATATAATGGAATTTAGCAGACTATAAAAGGCTTCAGAAACACAGCCTGGAATTTCCACAATCTGTGTGGCATTTCAATTACTGGACTGTGCTAGAGTGAGCAACATGAATAGGCTCCTGGTTTTAACAGGAGTTAAAGTTTGTAGATGAGGATACCTTATTCGATCAGATGGCAGAGAACTTAAAAACGTTTCTGGGGAAACATTCGATTCCGATGGCTCTGATGACCCAAATAGGAAAGTCAGCAATAAAGCAGAATATGGAAGATACATTACGAACAGGATGGCAAAATCGTACGGCTACGAACAGGTGGCAAGAGTATGGAAGGAGTAGGGACCAGGAAATTATGAGGACAGAAACCCATTTAGAACCTAGGAGGGATTTGGAGCATGGAAATACGAAGATGAACCCCAGAAATGCCCGGGTTATGATAAATCGATATTTTCGATGTGACTCTCAATACCATTATGCTTTCAATTGTCCAACACGTTATAATAGAGTGGAGTGACACATGACACGGAAGAGTCAGTAGAGGAAAAAGATAGTGACCAAAACAAAGGCATTGTCCTATTAAAAGCAGTCTTCCGCCGGTAATGAGGGTGTTGGTTGCAGAATCCTTCAATTGTGCTGTATTGGACAGTGGCTGCACATCTACTGTGTGTAGAATTGACTGGTTAAAATGTCACCTGGAGCACAGTGGGGGGTGAGCAAGTGTTAGGCTGGTACTTGGCCTGGGGGATGAGGTTTCTGGTGCTGCTGTTGGGGGGGGGGGGGGGAGACTTTAACACGGTCATTGATCCAGAATTGGACCGGTCAATATTCAGGTCAGGGAGGAGGCTGGCGGCGGCAAAGGAACTGAAGGGCTTTATGGTACAGATGGGAGGTATAGAACCATGGAGGTTTACACGGCCGAGGGCGAAGGAGTTTTCTTTTCCTTCTCACGTCCATAAAGTTTACTCCCGTATTGACATTTTTGTTCTGAGCAGGGCGCTCATACTGAAGGTGGCGGGGACGGAATACTCGGCAATTGCAGTGTCGGACCATGCCCCGCGTTGGGTGGATTTGCGGGTTAGTGAGGAGAGAGGGCAAAGCCCGTTATGGAGACTGGAGGTGGGGTTGCGAGCGGATGATGTGGTCTGCGGGCGGGTGAATAAGTCCATCCAGAGGGCAGTACGGTAGCATTGTGGATAGCACAATTGCTTCACAGCTCCAGGGTCCCAGGTTCGATTCCGGCTTGGGCCACGGTCTGTGTGGAGTCTGCACATCCTCCCCGTGTGTGCATGGGTCTCCTCCAGGTACTTCGGTTTCCTCCCACAGTCCAAAGATGTGCAGGTTAGGTGGATTGGCCGTGATAAATTGCCCTTAGTGTCCAAAATTGCCCTTAGTGTTGGGTGGGGTTACTGGGTTATGGGGATAGGGTGGAGGTGTTGACCTTGGGTAGGGTACTCTTTCCAAGAGCCGGTGCAGACTCGATGGGCCGAATGGCCTCCTTCTGCACCATAAATTCTATGATAATTTGGAAACAAATGACACGAGAGAGGTATCTGTAGCGACGGTTTGGGAAGCTCTGAAGGCAGTTGTTAGAGGGGAACTCATTTTGATCCGGTCCCATAGGGAAAAGGGGGAACGGGCGGAGAGGGAGAGATTAGTGGAGGAGATACTCCGGGTGGACAGGAGATACACGGAGGCCCCGGACGCAGGGCTCCTGAGGGAGCGGCGGAGGTTATAGGCGGAGTTTGAGTTGTTGACCACAGGGAAAACAGTTGCGGAAGGTAAAGTGGGAGGTTTATGAGTACGGGGAAAAGGCGAGTAGAATGTTAGCGCAACAGCTTAAGAGAGGTGGCCAGGGAAATTGGTAGAGTGAAGAATAGGGATGGTAACATGGTCTTGGACCCAGGGAGGGTGAATGAAGATTTGAAAGAATTTTACTGTAAATTATATGAGTCGGAACCACCGGCTGGAGTGGAGGGGATGAGGCAATTTCTGGATCAGTTGAGGTTTCCGAGGGTGGAGGAGGACCTGGTGGAGGGGCTGGGGGCTCTGATTGAGAAATAGGAAATTGTCTGAAGGGCATGCAGTCGGGCAAAGCTCCGGGGCCGGACAGCTACCCGGTGGAATTTTATAAGAAGTTCTCAGAGATATTGAGCCCACTGCTGGTGAAGACATTTAACGAGGCAAGGGAGAAGGGAATCCTCCCCCCGACAATGTCGCAGGCCTCAATTTCATTGATCTTTAAACGGGAGAAGGACCCTGAGCAGTGTGGGTCATATAGGCCAATCTCGCTTTTGAATGTGGATGCCAAGCTATTGGCTAAGATATTGGCCACAAGGATAGAAGACTGCATCCCGCGGTTACAGGGGAAGACCAGACGGGATTCGTTAAGGGTAGGCAACACAAGGCCAACATTCGGAGGCGTTTAAATGTTATAATGATGCCCTCAGAAGGAGAGGAGGTGGAAGTAGCAATGGATGCGGAGAAGGCTTTTGATCGGGTGGAGTGGGAGTACCAGTGGGAGGCGATGGGAAGATTTGGGTTTGGTGAGGGCTTTAGTGGCTGGGTCCGGTTGCTCCACCAAGCGCCTGTGCCGAGCATGTGCCCGAACCGGCTGAGGTTGGGGTATTTTAAACTGCACCGAGGGACGAGGCAAGGGTGCCCCCTCTCCACGTTACTGTTTGCTCTGGCGATAGAGCCACTGGCCATGGCTTCGAAGAACTGGCAGGGGCTGGTTTGGGTGGGGGGGGGGGGGGGCGGGGGGTGTGGAGCACCGGGTCTCGCTTAACACCAAACTTCTGCAACTACTACTGGGCAGCTAATATAGCCATGATGAGGAAGTGGGTAATGGGGGAGGGGTCGGCATGGGAGCGGTTGGAGGCGGCGTCATGTGAACGCACCAGTCTGGGAGCATTGGTAACGGCACCTCTGCCGTTCTCGCCGGCCCGATACTCCACAAGTCCGGTGATAGTGGCAGCACTGAGGGTCTGGGGGCAATGGAGGAGGTATAAGAAGGTGGAGGGTGCTTCGGTCTGCACCCCGATTTGTAACAACGGGCAGGCTGGACGGCGGGTTCCAGAGCTGGCAGAGGGCAGGAATTAGAAGGATCTGGGTTCTGTTTATAGATGGGAGCTTTCCCAGCTTGAAGGTGCTGGAGGATAAATTAAAACTGCCGCCAGGGATTGGTTTTAGATATTTGCAAGTGTGAGACTTCCTGAGGAAACAGGTGTTGGCCTTTCTGCTGCTGCCGCCACGGGGGATACAGAACAGAGTAGTTTCTGGTACCTGGGTGGGGGAGGGGAAGGTGTCGGGTATCTACCAGGAGCTGTTGGAGGCGGAGGAAACCCCGGTGGAGGAACAAAGAAATGTACAGCACAGGGACAGGCTCTTCGGCCCTCCAAGCCCGTGCCGACCATGCTGCCCGTCTAAACTACAATCTTCTACACTTCCTGGGTCCGTATCCCTCTATTCCCATCCTATTCATATATTTGTCAAGATGCCCCTTAAATGTCACTATCGTCCCTGCTTCCACCACCTCCTCCGGTAGCGAGTTCCAGGCACCCATTACCCTCTTGTGTAAAAAACTTGCCTCGTACATCTGCTCTAAACCTTGCCCCTTGCACCTTAAACCTGTGCCCCCTAGTAATTGACCCCTCTACCCTGGGGAAAAGCCTCTGACTATCCACTCTGTCTATGCCCCTCATAATTTTGTAGACCTCTATCAGGTCACCCCTCAACCTCCATCATTCCAGTGAGAACAAACCGAGTTTATTCAACCGCTCCTCATAGCTAATGCCCTCCATACCAGGCAACATCTTGGTAAATCTCTTCTGCACCCTCTCGAAAGCCTCCACATCCTTCTGGTAGTGTGGCGACCAGAATTGAACACTATACTCCAAGTGTGGCCTAACTAAGGTTCTATACAGCTGCAACATGACTTGCCAATTTTTATACTCAATGCCCCGGCCAATGAAGGCAAGCATGCCGTATGCCTTCTTGACTACCTTCTCCACCTGTGTTGCCCATTTCAGTGACCTGTGGACCTGTACTCCTAGATCTCTCTGACTTTCAAAACTCTTGAGGGCTCGACCATTCACTGTATATTCCCTACCTGCATTAGACCTTCCAAAATGCATTACCTCACATTTGTCCTGATTAAACTCCATCTGCCATCTCTCCGCCCAAGTCTCCAAACAATCTAAATCCTGCTGTATCGTCTGACAGTCCTCATCGCTATCCACAATTCCACCAACCTTTGTGTCGGCTGCAAACTTACTAATCAGACCAGTTACATTTTCCTCCAAATCATTTATATATACTACAAACAGCAAAGGTCCCAGCACTGATCCCTGCGGAACACCACTAGTCACAGCCCTCCAATTAGAAAAGCACCCTTCCATTGCTACTCTCTGCCGTCTATGACCTAGCCAGTTCTGTATCCACCTTGCCAGCTCAACCCTGATCCCGTGTGACTTCACCTTTTGTACCAGTCTACCATGAGGGACCTTGTCAAAGGCCTTACTGAAGTCCACATAGACAACATCCACTGCCCTACCTGCATCAATCATCTTTGTGACCTGTTCGAAAAACTCTATCAAGTTAGTGAGACACGAGCTCCCCTTCACAAAACCATGCTGCCTCTACTAATACGTCCATTTGTTTCCAAATGGGAGTAGATCCTGTCTCGAAGAATTCTCTCCAGTAATTTCCCTACCACTGATGTAAGGCTCACCGGCCTATAGTTCTACTGTTCTATGTGTGTGTGAGTGTGTGTATGTGTGTGTGTGTGAGGGAAGGGGGGCGGAGGGCAGAAAGATATCTTTTCGAAGTAGGTTGTTGGGGAGATAGCCGACGATCGGGGTTTGGGACCCTTCTTAAACAAAGGAACAACATTGGCTATTCTCCAGTCCTCCGGGACATCACCTGAAGACAGTGAGGATCCAAAGATTTTTGTCAAGGCCCAGCAATTTCCTCTCTAGCCTCCTTCAGTATTCTGGGGTAGATCCCATCAAGCTCTGAGGACATATCTACCTTAATATTTTTCAAAACGCCAAACACCTCGCCTTTTTGGATCTCAATGTGACCCAGGCTATGTACACACCCTTCTCCAGACTCAACATCTACCAATTCCTTCTCTTTGGTGAATACTGATGCAAAGTATTCATTTAGTACCTCGCCCATTTCCTCTGGCTCCACACATAGATTCCCTTGCCTATCTTTCAGTGGGCCAACCCTTTCCCTGGCTACCCTCGTGCTTTTTATGTACGTGTAAAAAGCCTTGGGATTTTCCTTAACCCTATTTGCCAATGACTTTTCGTGACCCCTTCTAGCCATCCTGACTCTTTGCTTAAGTTCCTTCCTACTTTCCTGATATGCCACACAGGCTTCGTCTGTTCCCAGCCTTCTAGCCCTGACAAATGCCTCCTTTTTCTTTTTGACGAGACCTACAATATCTCTCGTTATCCAAGGTTCTCAAAATTTGCGGTATTTATCCTTCTTCCTCACAGGAACATGCCGGTCCTGAATTCCTTTCAACTGACACTTGAAAGCCTCCCACATGTCAGATGTTGATTTACCCTCAAACATCCGCCCCCAATCTAGGTTTTTCAGTTCTCGCCTAATATTGTTATAATTAGCCTTCCCCCAATTTAGCACATTCATCCTCGGACCACTCTTATCCTTGTCCACCAGTACTTTAAAACTTGCTGAATTGTGGTCACTGTTCCCGAAATGCTCCCCTATTGAAACATCTACCACTTGGCCGGGCTCATTCCCCAATACCAGGTCCAGTACAGCCCCGTCCCTAGTTGGACTGTCTATATATTGTTTTAAGAAGCCCTCCTAGATGCTCCTTACAAACTCTGCCCCGTCTAAGCCCCTAGCACTAAGTGAGTCCCAGTCAATATTGGGGAAGTTGAAGTATCCCATCACAACAACCCTGTTGTTTTTACTCTTTTCCAAAATCTGTCTACCTATCTGCTCCTCTATCTCCCGCTGGCTGTTGGGAGGCCTGTAGTAAACCCCCAACATTGTGATGCACCCTTCTTATTCTTGATCTCCACCCATATAGCCTCACTGCCCTCTGAGGTGTCCTCCCGTAGTTCAGCTGTGATATTCTCCCTAACCAGTAGCGCAACTCCGCCACCCCTTTTACATCCCCCTCTATCGCGCCTGAAACATCTAAATCCTGGAATGTTTAGCTGCCAATCCTGTCCTTCCCTCAACCAGGTCTCTGTAATGGCAACAACATCATAGTTCCGAGAACTAATCCAAGCTCTTAAGTTCATCTGCCTTACCCGTAATACTTCTTGCATTAAAACATATGCACTTCAGGCCACCAGACCCGCTGTGTTCAGCAACTTCTCACTGTCTGCTCTGCCTCAGAGCCATATTGGCCCTATTCCCTAGTTCTCCCTCAATGCTTTCACCTTCTGACCTATTGCTCCGGTGCCCACTTCCCTGCCATACTAGTTTAAACCCTCCCATGTGACACTAGCAAACCTCGCGGCCAGGATATTTATGCCTCTCCAGTTTAGATGCAACCCGTCCTTATACAGGTCACACCTGCCCCGGAAGAACTCCCAGTGGTCCAGATAACGGAAACCCTCCCTCCTACACCAGCTGTTTAGCCACGTGTTTAGCTGCTCTATCTTCCTATTTCTAGCCTCACTGGCACGTGGCACAGGGTGTAATCCTGAGATTACAACCCTGGATGTCCTGTCTTTTAACTTTCTGCCTAGCTCCCTGAACTCCTGCTGCAGGACCTCATCCCCCTTCCTGCCTATGACGTTAGTACCAATATGTACAATGACCTCTGCCTGTTTGCCCTCCCCCTTCAGGATGCCCGCTACTCGTTCGGAGACATCCTGGACCCTGGCACCAGGGAGGCAACATACCATCCTGGAGTCTCTTTCACGTCCACAGAAGAGCCTATCTGTGCCCCTGACTATAGAGTCCCCTATGACTATTGCTCTTCTGCGCTTTGACCCTCCCTTCTGAACATCAGAGCCAGCCATGGTGCCACTGTTCTGGCTGCTGCTGTGTTCCTCTGATAGGCTATCCCCCCCCTCCCCCCCGACAGTATCCAAAGGGGTATACCTGTTCGAGAGGGAGACAACCACAGGGGATTCCTGCACTGACTGCCTGCCCTTTCTGGTGGTCACCCATTTCTCTGCCTGCACCTTGGGTGTGGCCACATTTATATAACTGCTATCTATGATGCTTTCCGCCACCTGCATGCTCCTCAGTGCATCCAACTACTGCTCCAACTGAACCATGCGGCCTGTGAGGAGCTCCAGTTGGGTGCACTTTCTGCAGATGAAGCCATCCGGGACGCTGGAAACCTCACGGACCTGCCACATCTCACAGTCAGAGCACTGCACCCCTCTAATTGACATTGCGTCAATTAATTAGTAAATTAAAGTTAATTTGCTCAAGGGCAAGTGGGAGGACGAGCTAGGAGGAGAGTTAGAAGAGGGTCAATAGGCGGACGCTCTAAGCAGGCTCAATTCCTCCTCATCATGTGCCAGGCTTAGCCTAATACAATTTAAGGTGGTCCACCAGGCACACATAACGGCAGCGAGGATGAGCAAGTTTTTCGGGGTAGAAGTTAGATGTGCGAGGTGCGCGGGAACCCCATCAAACCATGTCCACATGTTTTGGGCATGCCCGAAGCTCCGAGGGTTTTGGCAGGGGTTTGCGAAGGCAATGTCCACGGTGCTAGAAACACGAGTCCCGAGTCCGGAGGTAGCGATTTTTGGAGGGTCAGAAGATCCGGGATTTCAGGGAGTGAAAGAGGCCGATGTCCTGGCCTTCGCCTCCCTGGTAGCCCGGAGACGGATCCTTTTAATTGGAGGGACTCGAAGCCCCCGAGTGTAGAGACCTGGGTCAGTGACATGGCTGAGTTTCTCAGTCTTGAGAAAATAAAGTTGGCCTTGAGGGGGTCAATGTTGGGGTTCTCTCAGAGGTGGCAGCCATTCATAGAACATAGAACAATACAGCGCAGTACAGGCCCTTCGGCCCACGATGTTGCACCGAAACAAAAGCCATCTAACCTACACTATGCCATTATCATCCATATGTTTATCCAATAAACTTTTAAATGCCCTCAATGTCGGCGAGTTCACTACTGTAGCAGGTAGGGCATTCCACGGCCTCACTACTCTTTGCGTAAAGAACCTACCTCTGACCTCTGTCCTATATCTATTACCCCTCAGTTTAAAGTTATGTCCCCTCGTGCCAGCCATATCCATCCGCGGGAGAAGGCTCTCACTGTCCACCCTATCCAACCCCCTGATCATTTTGTATGCCTCTATTAAGTCTCCTCTTAACCTTCTTCTCTCCAACGAAAACAACCTCAAGTCCGTCAGCCTTTCCTCATAAGATTTTCCCTCCATACCAGGCAACATCCTGGTAAATCTCCTCTGCACCCGCTCCAAAGCCTCCACGTCCTTCCTATAATGCGGTGACCAGAACTGTACGCAATACTCCAAATGCGGCCGTACCAGAGTTCTGTACAGCTGCAACATGACCTCCCGACTCCGGAACTCAATCCCTCTACCAATAAAGGCCAACACTCCATAGGCCTTCTTCACAACCCTATCAACCTGGGTGGCAACTTTCAGGGATCTATGTACATGGACACCTAGATCCCTCTGCTCATCCACACTTTCAAGAACTTTACCATTAGCCAAATATTCCGCATTCCTGTTATTCCTTCCAAAGTGAATCACCTCACACTTCTCTACATTAAACTCCATTTGCCACCTCTCAGCCCAGCTCTGCAGCTTATCTATATCCCTCTGTAACCTGCTACATCCTTCCACACTATCGACAACACCACCGACTTTAGTATCGTCTGCAAATTTACTCACCCACCCTTCTGCGCCTTCCTCTAGGTCATTGATAAAAATGACAAACAGCAACGGCCCCAGAACAGATCCTTGTGGTACTCCACTTGTGACTGTACTCCATTCTGAACATTTCCCATCAACCACCACCCTCTGTCTTCTTTCAGCTAGCCAATTTCTGATCCACATCTCTAAATCACCCTCAATCCCCAGCCTCCGTATTTTTTGCAATAGCCTACCGTGGGGAACCTTATCAAACGCTTTGCTGAAATCCATATACACCACATCAACTGCTCTACCCTCGTCTACCTGTTCAGTCACCTTCTCAAAGAACTCAATAAGGTTTGTGAGGCATGACCTACCCTTCACAAAGCCATGCTGACTATCCCTGATCATATTATTCCTATCCAGATGATTATAAATCTTGTCTCTTATAATCCCCTCCAAGACTTTACCCACTACAGACGTGAGGCTCACCGGTCTATAGTTGCCGGGGTTGTCTCTGTTCCCCTTTTTGAACAAAGGGACCACATTTGCTGTCCTCCAGTCCTCTGGCACTATTCCTGTAGCCAATGATGACATAAAAATCAAAGCCAAAGGTCCAGCAATCTCTTCCCTGGCCTCCCATAGAATCCTAGGATAAATCCCATCAGGTCCCGGGGACTTATCTATTTTCAGCCTGTCCAGAATTGCCAACACCTCTTCCCTACGTACCTCAATGCCATCTATTCTATTAGCCTGGGGCTCAGCATTCTCCTCCACAACATTATCTTTTTCCTGAGTGAATACTGACGAAAAATATTCATTTAGTATCTCGCCTATCTCTTCAGACTCCACACACAATTTCCCATCCCTGTCCTTGACTGGTCCTACTCTTTCCCTAGTCATTCGCTTATTCCTGACATACCTATAGAAAGCTTTTGGGTTTTCCTTGATCCTTCCTGCCAAATACTTCTCATGTCCCCTCCTTGCTCGTCTTAGCTCTCTCTTTAGATCCTTCCTCGCTACCTTGTAACTATCCATCGCCCCAACCGAAACTTCACACTTCATCTTCACATAGGCCTTCTTCTTCCTCTTAACAAGAGATTCCACTTCCTTGGTAAACCACGGTTCCCTCGCTCGACGCCTTCCTCCCTGTCTGACCGGTACATACTTATCAAGAACACACAGTCGCTGATCCTTGAACAAGCCCCACTTATCCAGTGTGCCCAACACTTGCAGCCTACTTCTCCACCTTATCCCCCCCAAGTCACGTCGAATGGCATCATAATTGCCCTTCCCCCAGCTATAACTCTTGCCCTGCGGTGTATACTTATCCCTTTCCATCATTAACGTAAACGTCACCGAATTGTGGTCACTGTCCCCAAAGTGCTCTCCTACCTCCAAATCCAACACCTGGCCTGGTTCATTACCCAAAACCAAATCCAACGTGGCCTCGCCTCTTGTTGGCCTGTCAACATATTGTTTCAGGAAACCCTCCTGCACACACTGTACAAAAAACGACCCATCTATTGTACTCGAACTATATATTTTCCAGTCAATATTTGGAAAGTTAAAGTCTCCCATAATAACTACCCTGTTACTTTCGCTCATATCCAGAATCATCTTCGCCATCCTTTCCTCTACATCCCTAGAACTATTAGGAGGCCTATAAAAAACTCCCAACAGGGTGACCTCTCCTTTCCTGTTTCTAACTTCAGCCAATACTACCTCGGAAGAGTCCCCATCTAGCATCCTCTCCGCCACCGTAATACTGCTCTTGACTAGCAGCGCCACACCTCCCCCTCTTTTGCCTCCTTCTCTGAGCTTACAAAAACACCTAAACCCCGGAACCTGCAACATCCATTCCTGTCCCTGCTCTATCCATGTCTCCGAAATGGCCACAACATCGAAGTCCCAGGTACCAACCCACGCTGCCAGTTCCCCTACCTTGTTTCGTATACTCCTGGCATTGAAGTAGACACACTTCAAACCACCTACCTGAACGCTGGCCCCCTCCTGCGACGTCAAATCTGTGCTCCTGACCTCTATACTCTCATTCTCTCTTACCCTAAAACTACAATCCAGGTTCCCATGCCCCTGCTGCATTAGTTTAAACCCCCCCAAAGAGCACTAACAAATCTCCCCCCCAGGATATTTGTGCCCCTCAGGTTCAGATGTAGACCATCCTGTCTGTAGAGGTCCCACCTTCCCCAGAAAGAGCCCCAGTTATCCAAAAATCTGAAACCCTCCCGCCTGCACCATCCCTGTAGCCACGTGTTTAAATGCTCTCTCTCCCTATTCCTCATCTCACTATCACGTGGCACGGGCAACAACCCAGAGATAACATCTCTGTTTGTTCTAGTTCTGAGCTTCCATCCTAGCTCCCTGAAAGCCTGCCTGACATCCTTGTCCCCTTTCCTACCTATGTCGTTGGTGCCAATGTGGACCACGACTTGGGGCTGCTCCCCCTCCCCCCTAAGGACCCGGAAAACACGATCCGAGACATCACGTACCCTTGCACCTGGGAGGCAACATACCAAACGTGAGTCTCTCACGCTCCCACAAAATCTCCTATCTGTGCCCCTGACTATAGAGTCCCCAATTACTAATGCTCTGCTCCTCTCCCCCCTTCCCTTCTGAGCAACAGGGACAGACTCCGTGCCAGAGGCCCGTACCCCATGGCTTACCCCTGGTAAGTCGTCCCCCCCACAAGTATTCGTCGACTTTCTCGGGGAAAATTAAAATGGCGGCAGAAGCAGCATTCTGAAGTGGGGGCGGGCGGATAGGTGTTAGATGGTTGAGGTGTGTGGAGATTGGGTCGGGTGGGGAAATAATTATTTTGCCATGTTAATGTTATTGTTTTTGTCATTGTTATAAAAATACCTTAATAAAAAAAATGTTTTTTTAAATTTACCTGGACTCTTTGAATGCTGAAAATTGTAACAAGGTTAAGGAATTTGAAAGTTTCACAAGTTTCCGGTTAATGGCAGTTGGAAATGGGACTTTAGCTGATAAAAAGCTTGTATTAAAACTGCATAGACAATTTGTGCATCCGTCTCCTCGGAGGCTGAAAAAGTTATTAAAGGATGGCCAGGGATTTTAACAACATTGTGGCCGTGGACTTTAAGATCTGGGATAAAGCTAACAATATATTTATTTTGCATTTTGTAGATTTAGCAGCCAGATTTAATATTTATTTTGCATTTTGCAGATGTAGCAACCAGACTTAGTCACTCAACTGTTGTACGAAGTAAAGAAAAGAGAGTAATTCTGGATCAAATCGTGGAAAAATGGATAGGGACAGGAATGGGCCCACCGGCAAAATTCCTTACGGACAATGCGGGAGAATTTGCTAATGATGAGTTTAGGGATATGTGTGAAAACGTGAATACCACAGTTATGAATATGGCTGCGGAAAGCCCATTTAGTAATGGTGTGTGTGAAAGAAACCATGCCGTAATAGATGACACGCTCTGGAAAATGTTGGCAGAGAGACCAAACTGCAAGTTAAATTCAGCTTTAGCATGGGCGGTACATGCAAAGAATTCTTGCAGATGGTTAGGGGATTCAGTCTCTATCAATTAGTATTTGGTAGAAATCCTAAAATTCTGTCCATATTGGATGACCAGCCTCCAGCTTGGGAAGGGTCTACGATTAGCTCTGCCTTTGCTGAGCATTTAAATGCATTACATAGCAGTAGAAAAACCTTTTTGGAAGCAGAAGTTTCTGAAAGTATTTGCAGAGCTTTAAGGCATAATGTACGGCCATCAAATACCGTTTTTCAGCAAGGAGACATAGTATACTATAAGAGAGATAATTTTAATGAATGGAAAGGCCCAGGGAAGATCATAGGCATAGGTGGCAAAACAATTATTTTGCAACATGGCAATCAAACTGTTAAGGTACATTCACCAAGGATAATGGGTACAGTTTACAAATTTAGACAGAGCAGACAGACATGACGAGGAACCAGGGTCATCTGGTACACACGTGTTACAGAACTAGGAGGACCAGTTAACTGATATAGCCAGGGTTTCTGTGGAGGAAGACAATACTTCTGATGAATTAGAACAGGCCATTTTTCCGAAAGGACAACTGCCAAAAGTTGATATAAAAGTAACATACTTGCCTGAAAGGTCTAGTCAATTGAAGGATGCAGCTGTTATTAGTAGAGCAGGAAGGCCACTGGAAAGTATAAACATTGGTTGAATGTACAGCATTCAGGGGAGGGTGTTAAGACAATGGATTGGGAACATGACGTTCAAAAATGGAGGGCACAGAAACGCAGTGCCACTTTAGATAGTACATAGGATAGTGAACAGGTTCGCAGGAATTGGTCGAGAACTATTGAAAGGACATCCCATAGCAGAATGGAAAAATCAAGCAGTAGCAGTATAGAACGAGATACCAGGCTGGATAGGGGACGTAGTTTATCAAGGTCTCGGAACATGGGTAAGACTATAAAGACTACTAGGAGTAGAAGCCCACATGCACGTGAGATTTTGGTGGCTTCCAATAAATTAGATGAAAAAGTTATTAAAAATG
>NC_092709.1:354542069-354613132 GCF_047496885.1 Scyliorhinus torazame | reverse complement strand
GTTGGGGTTGACTGGAGGAAGGGGGCTGGGGGTGACTGGAGGGTGGAGAGTGGGCTGGGGGTGAGTGTTGGGAGGAGGCTGGGGGTGAGTGGAGGGAGGGGGCTGGGAGTGACGAGGGTGGGAGAGGAGGTTGGGGAGACTGGAGGGTGGGAGAGGAGGTTAGGGTGATGGAGGGTGGAAGAGGGGGTTGGGGGTGACTGGAGAATGTGGAGGGGTTGGGGGTGACAGAGGGTGGGGAAGGGTTGGTGACTGGAGGGTTGGGAGGGGTTGGCGGATGGTGGGGAGGGATTGGGGGTGGGGGGGCTTGGGGGTGACTGGAGGGTGGGGGAGGGGTTGGGGTGACAAGGGTGGGGGAGGGGTTGGGGTGACTGGAGGGTGGGGGAGGGGTTGGGATGACTGGAGGGTGGGGGAGGGGTTGGGGTGACTGGAGGGTGGGGGAGGGGTTGGGGTGACTGGAGGGTGGGGGAGGGGTTGGGATGACTGGAGGGTGGGGGAGGGGTTGGGGTGACTGGAAGGTGGGGAGGGGTTGGGGTGACTGGAGGGTGGGGGAGGGGTTGGGGTGACTGGAGGGTGGGGAGGGGGTTGGGGGTGACTGGAGGGTGGGGAGGGGGTTGGGATGACGAGGGAGGGGTTGTGATGATGAGGGTGGGGGAGGGGTTGGGATGACTGGAGGGTGGGGGTGGGGTTGGGATGACTAGAGGGTGGGGGAGGGGTTGGGGTAACGACGGTGGGAAGGGGGTTGGGCAATGAGGATGGGGAGGGGTTTGGGCGAATGGAGGGTGGGGGAGGGGCTTATGGGTGACTGAAGTAGGGTAAGCGGAGATGGCTTTTGGGGAAGGGGGCTGTCTAGGGAACCATAGGAATAGGGGTAGAACACGGTCTGTCTTCTGTCGCGCAGAGATCATGGGTGGTCTGCAAACCAAGTCCATATATTTTTTAAATATAAAAAAAGGAGCTGAGGTCAGATACAGGGGTTAGTTAGGGAGTGGAGGACGGAGAAGGGCAGTGACAGATACAGGGGTTAGGGAGTGGAGGGCGGGGAAGGGCATTGACAGATACGGGGGTTAGTTAGGGAGTGGAGGGCTGGGAAGGGCATTGACAGATACAGCGGTTAGTTAGGGAGTGGAGGGCGGGGAAGGGCATTGACAGATACAGGGGTTAGTTAGGGTCTGGAGGGCGGGGAAGGGCATTGGCAGAAACGGGTTAGATAGGGACTGGAGGACGGGAAGGGCATTGACAGATATGGGTTAGTTAGGGTCTGGAGGGCGGGGAAGGGCATTGGCAGATACAGGGGTTAGTTAGGGTCTGGAGGGCGGGGAAGGGCATTGGCAGATACGGGTTAGTTAGGGACTGGAGGGCGGGGAAGGGCATTGACAGATACAGGGGTTAGTTAGGGACTGGAGGGCGGGGGAGGACATTGACAGATACAGGGGTTAGTTAGGGTCTGGAGGGCGGGGAAGGGCATTGGCAGATACAGGGGTTAGTTAGGGAGTGGAGGGCGGGGAAGGGCATTGACAGATACAGGGGTTAGTTAGGGACTGGAGGGCGGGGGAGGACATTGACAGATACAGGGGTTAGTTAGGGACTGGAGGGCGGGGGAGGACATTGACAGATACAGGGGTAAGTTAGGGTCTGGAGGACAGGGAAGGGCATTGACAGATACAGGGGTTAGTTAGGGTCTGGAGGGCGGGGAAGGGCATTGACAGATACAGTGGTTAGTTAGGGAGTGGAGGGCGGGGAAGGGCATTGACAGATACGGGGGTTAGTTAGGGACTGGAGGACGGGGAAGGACATTGGTAGATACGGGTTAGTTAGGGAGTGGAGGGCGGGGAAGGGCATTGACAGATACAGGGGTTAGTTAGGGAGTGGAGGGCAGGGAAGGGCATTGGCAGATACGGGTTAGTTAGGGTCTGGAGGGCGGGGAAGGGCATTGGCAGATACGGGTTAGTTAGGGTCTGGAGGGCGGGGAAGGGCATTGGCAGATACAGGGGTTAGTTAGGGACTGGAGGGCGGGGAAGGGAATTTGCAGATACAGGGGTTAGTTAGGGACTGGAGGGCGGGGAAGGGCATTGACAGATACGGGTTAGTTACGGACTGGAGGGCTGGGAAGGGCATTGGCAGATACAGGGGTTAGTTAGGGACTGGAGGGCGGGAAAGGGCATTGGCACATACAGGGGTTAGGGACTGGAGGGCAGGGAAGGGCATTGGCAGACACGGGTTAGTTAGGGTCTGGAGGGCGGGGAAGGGCATTGGCAGATACAGGGGTTAGTTAGGGAGTGGAGGGTGGGGAGGGGCATTGGCAGATACGGGTTAGTTAGGGTCTGGAGGGCGGGGAAGGGCATTGGCAGATACGGGTTAGTTAGGGTCTGGAGGGCGGGGAAGGGCATTGACAGATACAGGGGTTAGTTAGGGAGTGGAGGGCGGGGTAGGGCATTGACAGATACGGGGGTTAGTTAGGGACTGGAGGGCGGGGAAGGGCATTGACAGATACAGGGGTTAGTTAGGGAGTGGAGGGCGGGGTAGGGCATTGACA
This sequence comes from Scyliorhinus torazame, assembly GCF_047496885.1. Taxonomy (NCBI): domain Eukaryota; kingdom Metazoa; phylum Chordata; class Chondrichthyes; order Carcharhiniformes; family Scyliorhinidae; genus Scyliorhinus; species Scyliorhinus torazame. The sequence goes on along the minus strand of NC_092709.1, from coordinate 354,610,599 downwards.
GAAACGGGGGTTAGTTAGGGACTGGAGGGCGGGGAAGGACATTGGCAGATACGGGTTAGTTAGGGTCTGGAGGGCGGGGAAGGGCATTGACAGATACAGGGGTTAGTTAGGGAGTGGAGGGCGGGGTAGGGCATTGACAGATACGGGGGTTAGTTAGGGACTGGAGGGCGGGGAAGGGCATTGACAGATACAGGGGTTAGTTAGGGAGTGGAGGGCGGGGAGGGGCATTGGCAGACACGGGGGTTAGTTAGGGACTGGAGGGCGGGGAAGGGCATTGGCAGATACGGGTTAGTTAGGGTCTGGAGGGCGGGGAAGGGCATTGGCAGACACGGGGGTTAGTTAGAGACTGGAGGGCAGGGAAGGGCATTGACAGATACAGGGGTTAGTTAGGGAGTGGAGGGCGGGGTAGGGCATTGACAGATACGTGGGTTAGTTAGGGACTGGAGGGCGGGGAAGGGCATTGACAGATACAGGGGTTAGTTAGGGAGTGGAGGGCGTGGAGGGGCATTGGCAGACAAGGGGGTTAGTTCGGGACTGGATGGCGGGGAAGGGCATTGGCAGATACGGGTTAGTTAGGGTCTGGAGGGCGGGGAAGGGCATTGGCAGACACAGGTTAGTTAGGGTCTGGAGGGCGGGGAAGGGCATTGGCAGATACGGGTTAGTTAGGGTCTGGAGGGCGGGGAAGGGCATTGGCAGATACGTGTTAGTTAGGGACTGGAGGGTGGGGAAGGGCATTGGCAGATACGGGTTAGTTAGGGACTGGAGGGCGGGGAAGGGCATTGGCGGATACAGGGGTTAGTTAGGGAGTGGAGGGCGGGGAAGGGCATTGGCAGATACAGGGGTTAGTTAGGGAGTGGAGGGCGGGGAGGGGCATTGGCAGATACGGGTTAGTTAGGGACTGGAGGGTGGGGAAGGGCATTGACAGATACGGGTTAGTTCGGGAGTGGAGGACGGGGAAGGGCAGTGACAGATACAGGGGTTAGGGAGTGGAGGGCGGGGAAGGGCATTGACAGATACGGGGGTTAGTTAGGGAGTGGAGGGCTGGGAAGGGCATTGACAGATACAGCGGTTAGTTAGGGAGTGGAGGGCGGGGAAGGGCATTGACAGATACGGGTTCGTTAGGGTCTGGAGGGCGGGGAAGGGCATTGGCAGATACGGGTTAGTTAGGGTCTGGAGGGCGGGGAAGGGCATTGGCAGATACAGGGGTTAGTTAGGGTCTGGAGGGCGGGGAAGGGCATTGGCAGATACGGGTTAGTTAGGGACTGGAGGGCGGGGAAGGGCATTGACAGATACAGGGGTTAGTTAGGGACTGGAGGGCGGGGGAGGACATTGACAGATACAGGGGTTAGTTAGGGACTGGAGGGCGGGGGAGGACATTGACAGATACAGGGGTAAGTTAGGGTCTGGAGGACAGGGAAGGGCATTGACAGATACAGGGGTTAGTTAGGGTCTGGAGGGCGGGGAAGGGCATTGACAGATACAGTGGTTAGTTAGGGAGTGGAGGGCGGGGAAGGGCATTGACAGATACGGGGGTTAGTTAGCGACTGGAGGGCGGGGAAGGGCATTGGCAGATACAGGGGTTAGTTAGGGAGTGGAGGGCGGGGAAGGGCATTGACAGATACGGGTTAGTTAGGGTCTGGAGGGCGGGGAAGGGCATTGACAGATATGGGTTAGTTAGGGTCTGGAGGGCGGGGAAGGGCATTGGCAGATACGGGTTAGTTAGGGACTGGAGGGCGGGGAAGGGCATTGACAGATACAGGGGTTAGTTAGGGACTGGAGGGCGGGGGAGGACATTGACAGATACAGGGGTTAGTTAGGGACTGGAGGGCGGGGGAGGACATTGACAGATACAGGGGTAAGTTAGGGTCTGGAGGACAGGGAAGGGCATTGACAGATACAGGGGTTAGTTAGGGGCTGGAGGGCGTGGAAGGGCATTGGCAGATACGGGGGTTAGTTAGGGAGTGGAGGGCGGGGAAGGGCATTGGCAGATATGGGTTAGTTAGGGAGTGGAGGGCGGGGAAGGGCAATGACAGATACAGGGGTTAGTTAGGGACTGGAGCGTGGGGAAGGGCATTGACAGATACAGGTGTTAGTTAGGGACTGGAGGGCGGGGAAGGGCATTGACAGATACCGGGGTTAGTTAGGGACTGGAGGGCGGGGGAGGACATTGGCAGATACAGGGGTTAGTTAGGGTCTGGAGGGCGGGGAAGGGCATTGGCAGATACGGGTTAGTTAGGGTCTGGAGGGCGGGGAAGGGCATTGACAGATACAGGGGTTAGTTAGGGAGTGGAGGGCGGGGAAGGGCATTGGCAGATACAGGGGTTAGTTAGGGGCTGGAGGGCGGGGAAGGGCATTGGCAGATACGGGTTAGTTAGGGAGTGAAGGGCGGGGAAGGGCTTTGACAGATACAGGGGTTAGTTAGGGAGTGGAGGGCGGGGAAGGGCATTGGCAGATACGGGTTAGTTAGGGTCTGGAGGGCGGGGAAGGGCATTGGCAGATACGGGTTAGTTAGGGTCTGGAGGGCGGGGAAGGGCTTTGGCAGACACGGGGGTTAGTTAGGGACTGGAGGGCGGGAAAGGGCATTGCCACATACGGGTTAGTTAGGGACTGGAGGGCGGGGAAGGGCATTGGCACATACAGGTTAGTTAGGGACTGGAGGGCGGGGAAGGGCATTGGCAGATACAGGGGTTAGTTAGGGGCGGGAAAGGGCATTGGCACATACGGGTTAGTTAGGGACTGGAGGGCGGGGAAGGGCATTGGCAGATACAGGGGTTAGTTAGGGGCTGGAGGGCGGGGAAGGGCATTGACAGATACAGGGGTTAGTTAGGGACTGGAGGACGGTGAAGGACATTGGTAGATACGGGTTAGTTAGGGAGTGGAGGGCGGGGAAGGGCATTGACAGATACAGGGGTTAGTTAGGGAGTGGAGGGCGGGGAAGGGCATTGGCAGATACGGGTTAGTTAGGGTCTGGAGGGCGGGGAAGGGCATTGGCAGATACAGGGGTTAGTTAGGGACTGGAGGGCGGGGAAGGGCATTGACAGATACAGGGGTTAGGGACTGGAGGGCAGGGAAGGGCATTGGCAGACACGGGGGTTAGTTAGGGACTGGAGGGCGGGGAAGGGCATTGACAGATACGGGTTAGTTCGGGACTGGAGGGCTGGGAAGGGCATTGGCAGATACGGGTTAGTTAGGGTCTGGAGGGCGGGGAAGGGCATTGGCAGATACGGGTTAGTTAGGGTCTGGAGGGCGGGGAAGGGCATTGGCAGACACGGGGGTTAGTTAGGGACTGGAGGGCGGGAAAGGGCATTGGCACATACGGGTTAGTTAGGGACTGGAGGGCGGGGAAGGGCATTGGCACATACGGGTTAGTTAGGGACTGGAGGGCGGGGAAGGGCATTGGCAGATACAGGGGTTAGTTAGGGGCTGGAGGGCGGGAAAGGGCATTGGCACATACGGGTTAGTTAGTGACTGGAGGGCGGGGAAGGGCATTGGCAGATACAGGGGTTAGTTAGGGGCTGGAGGGCGGGGAAGGGCATTGACAGATACAGGGGTTAGTTAGGGACTGGAGGACGGGGAAGGACATTGGTAGATACGGGTTAGTTAGGGAGTGGAGGGCGGGGAAGGGCATTGACAGATACAGGGGTTAGTTAGGGAGTGGGAGGGCGGGGAAGGGCATTGGCAGATACGGGTTAGTTAGGGTCTGGAGGGCGGGGAAGGGCATTGGCAGATACGGGTTAGTTAGGGTCTGGAGGGCGGGGAAGGGCATTGGCAGATACAGGGGTTAGTTAGGGACTGGAGGGCGGGGAAGGGAATTTGCAGATACAGGGGTTAGTTAGGGACTGGAGGGCGGGGAAGGGCATTGACAGATACGGGTTAGTTACGGACTGGAGGGCTGGGAAGGGCATTGGCAGATACAGGGGTTAGTTAGGGACTGGAGGGCGGGAAAGGGCATTGGCACATACAGGGGTTAGGGACTGGAGGGCAGGGAAGGGCATTGGCAGACACGGGGGTTAGTTAGGGACTGGAGGGCGGGGAAGGGCATTGACAGATACGGGTTAGTTCGGGACTGGAGGGCTGGGAAGGGCATTGGCAGATACAGGGGTTAGTTAGGGACTGGAGGGCGGGGAAGGGCATTGACAGACACGGGTTAGTTAGGGACTGGAGGGCGGGGAAGGGCATTGACAGATACGGGTTAGTTAGGGTCTGGAGGGCGGGGAAGGGCATTGGCAGATACAGGGGTTAGTTAGGGAGTGGAGGGTGGGGAGGGGCATTGGCAGATAAAGGGTTAGTTAGGGTCTGGAGGGCGGGGAAGGGCATTGGCAGATACGGGTTAGTTAGGGTCTGGAGGGCGGGGAAGGGCATTGACAGATACAGGGGTTAGTTAGGGAGTGGAGGGCGGGGTAGGGCATTGACAGATACGGGGGTTAGTTAGGGACTGGAGGGCGGGGAAGGGCATTGACAGATACAGGGGTTAGTTAGGGAGTGGAGGGCGGGGTAGGGCATTGACAGATACGGGGGTTAGTTAGGGACTGGAGGGCGGGGAAGGACATTGGCAGATACGGGTTAGTTAGGGTCTGGAGGGCGGGGAAGGGCATTGACAGATACAGGGGTTAATTAGGGAGTGGAGGGCGGGGTAGGGCATTGACAGATACGGGGGTTAGTTAGGGACTGGAGGGCGGGGAAGGGCATTGACAGATACAGGGGTTAGTTAGGGAGTGGAGGGCGGGGAGGGGCATTGGCAGACACGGGGGTTAGTTAGGGACTGGAGGGCGGGGAAGGGCATTGGCAGATACGGGTTAGTTAGGGTCTGGAGGGCGGGGAAGGGCATTGGCAGACACGGGGGTTAGTTAGAGACTGGAGGGCGGGGAAGGGCATTGACAGATACAGGGGTTAGTTAGGGAGTGGAGGGCGGGGTAGGGCATTGACAGATACGTGGGTTAGTTAGGGACTGGAGGGCGGGGAAGGGCATTGACAGATACAGGGGTTAGTTAGGGAGTGGACGGCGTGGAGGGGCATTGGCAGACACGGGGGTTAGTTCGGGACTGGAGGGCGGGGAAGGGCATTGGCAGATACGGGTTAGTTAGGGTCTGGAGGGCGGGGAAGGGCATTGGCAGACACAGGTTAGTTAGGGTCTGGAGGGCGGGGAAGGGCATTGGCAGACACGGGGGTTAGTTAGGGTCTGGAGGGCGGGGAAGGGCATTGGCAGATACGGGTTAGTTAGGGACTGGAGGGCGGGGAAGGGCATTGGCGGATACAGGGATTAGTTAGGGAGTGGAGGGCGGGGAAGGGCATTGGCAGATACAGGGGTTAGTTAGGGAGTGGAGGGCGGGGAGGGGCATTGGCAGATACGGGTTAGTTAGGGACTGGAGGGTGGGGAAGGGCATTGACAGATACGGGTTAGTTCGGGAGTGGAGGACGGGGAAGGGCAGTGACAGATACAGGGGTTAGGGAGTGGAGGGCGGGGAAGGGCATTGACAGATACGGGGGTTAGTTAGGGAGTGGAGGGCTGGGAAGGGCATTGACAGATACAGCGGTTAGTTAGGGAGTGGAGGGCGGGGAAGGGCATTGACAGATATGGGTTAGTTAGGGTCTGGAGGGCGGGGAAGGGCATTGGCAGATACGGGTTAGTTAGGGACTGGAGGGCGGGAAGGGCATTGACAGATATGGGTTAGTTAGGGTCTGGAGGGCGGGGAAGGGCATTGGCAGATACAGGGGTTAGTTAGGGTCTGGAGGGCGGGGAAGGGCATTGGCAGATACGGGTTAGTTAGGGACTGGAGGGCGGGGAAGGGCATTGACAGATACAGGGGTTAGTTAGGGACTGGAGGGCGGGGGAGGACATTGACAGATACAGGGGTTAGTTAGGGAGTGGAGGGCGGGGAAGGGCATTGGCAGATATGGGTTAGTTAGGGAGTGGAGGGCGGGGAAGGGCAATGACAGATACAGGGGTTAGTTAGGGACTGGAGGGTGGGGAAGGGCATTGACAGATACAGGGGTTAGTTAGGGACTGGAGGGCGGGGAAGGGCATTGACAGATACCGGGGTTAGTTAGGGACTGGAGGGCGGGGGAGGACATTGGCAGATACAGGGGTTAGTTAGGGAGTGGAGGGCGGGGAAGGGCATTGACAGATACGGGTTAGTTAGGGGCTGGAGGGCGGGGAAGGGCATTGGCAGATATGGGTTGGTTAGGGGCTGGAGGGCGGGGAAGGGCATTGGCAGATACAGGGGTTAGTTAGGGGCTGGAGGGCGGGGAAGGGCATTGGCAGATACGGGTTAGTTAGGGAGTGAAGGGCGGGGAAGGGCATTGACAGATACAGGGGTTAGTTAGGGAGTGGAGGGCGGGGAAGGGCATTGGCAGATACGGGTTAGTGAGGGTCTGGAGGGCGGGGAAGGGCATTGGCAGATACGGGTTAGTTAGGGTCTGGAGGGCGGGGAAGGGCTTTGGCAGACACGGGGGTTAGTTAGGGACTGGAGGGCGGGAAAGGGCATTGCCACATACGGGTTAGTTAGGGACTGGAGGGCGGGGAAGGTCATTGGCACATACGGGTTAGTTAGGGACTGGAGGGCGGGGAAGGGCATTGGCAGATACAGGGGTTAGTTAGGGGCTGGAGGGCGGGAAAGGGCATTGGCACATACGGGTTAGTTAGGGACTGGAGGGCGGGGAAGGGCATTGGCAGATACAGGGGTTAATTAGGGGCTGGAGGGCGGGGAAGGGCATTGACAGATACAGGGGTTAGTTAGGGACTGGAGGACGGTGAAGGACATTGGTAGATACGGGTTAGTTAGGGAGTGGAGGGCGGGGAAGGGCATTGACAGATACAGGGGTTAGTTAGGGAGTGGAGGGCGGGGAAGGGCATTGGCAGATACGGGTTAGTTAGGGTCTGGAGGGCGGGGAAGGGAATTTGCAGATACAGGGGTTAGTTAGGGACTGGAGGGCGGGGAAGGGCATTGACAGATACGGGTTAGTTACGGACTGGAGGGCTGGGAAGGGCATTGGCAGATACAGGGGTTAGTTAGGGACTGGAGGGCGGGAAAGGGCATTGGCACATACAGGGGTTAGGGACTGGAGGGCAGGGAAGGGCATTGGCAGACACGGGGGTTAGTTAGGGACTGGAGGGCGGGGAAGGGCATTGACAGATACGGGTTAGTTCGGGACTGGAGGGCTGGGAAGGGCATTGGCAGATACAGGGGTTAGTTAGGGACTGGAGGGCGGGGAAGGGCATTGACAGATACAGGGGTTAGTTAGGGACTGGAGGGCGGGGAAGGGCATTGACAGATACGGGTTAGTTAGGGTCTGGAGGGCGGGGAAGGGCATTGGCAGATACAGGGGTTAGTTAGGGAGTGGAGGGTGGGGAGGGGCATTGGCAGATACGGGTTTGTTAGGGTCTGGAGGGCGGGGAAGGGCATTGGCAGATACGGGTTAGTTAGGGTCTGGAGGGCGGGGAAGGGCATTGACAGATACAGGGGTTAGTTAGGGACTGGAGGGCGGGGAAGGGCATTGACAGATACAGGGGTTAGTTAGGGAGTGGAGGGCGGGGTAGGGCATTGACAGATACGGGGGTTAGTTAGGTACTGGAGGGCGGGGAAGGACATTGGCAGATACGGGTTAGTTAGGGTCTGGAGGGCGGGGAAGGGCATTGACAGATACAGGGGTTAGTTAGGGAGTGGAGGGCGGGGTAGGGCATTGACAGATACGGGGGTTAGTTAGGGACTGTAGGGCGGGGAAGGGCATTGACAGATACAGGGGTTAGTTAGGGAGTGGAGGGTGGGGAGGGGCATTGGCAGACACGGGGGTTAGTTAGGGACTGGAGGGCGGGGAAGGGCATTGACAGATACAGGGGTTAGTTAGGGAGTGGAGGGCGGGGAGGGGCATTGGCAGACACGGGGGTTAGTTAGGGACTGGAGGGCGGGGAAGGGCATTGGCAGATACGGGTTAGTTAGGGTCTGGAGGGCGGGGAAGGGCATTGGCAGACACAGGTTAGTTAGGGTCTGGAGGGCGGGGAAGGGCATTGCCAGACACGGGGGTTAGTTAGGGACTGGAGGGCGGGGAAGGGCATTGGCAGATACGGGTTAGTTAGGGTCTGGAGGGCGGGGAAGGGCATTGGCAGATACGTGTTAGTTAGGGACTGGAGGGCGGGGAAGGGCATTGGCAGATACAGGGGTTAGTTAGGGAGTGGAGGGCGGGGAAGGGCATTGGCAGATACAGGGGTTAGTTCGGGAGTGGAGGGCGGGGAGGGGCATTGGCAGATACGGGTTAGTTAGGGACTGGAGGGTGGGGAAGGGCATTGACAGATACGGGTTAGTTCGGGAGTGGAGGGCGGGGAATGGCATTGACAGATACGAGGGTTAGTTAGGGTCTGGAGGACGGGTAAGGGCATTGGCACATACGGGTTAGTTAGGATCTGGAGGGCGGGGAAGGGCATTGGCAGATACAGGGGTTAGTTAGGGACTGGAGGGCGGGGAAGGGCATTGGCAGATACAGGGGTTAGTTAGGGACTGGAGGGCGGGGAAGGGCATTGGCACATACGGGTTAGTTAGCGAGTGGAGGGCGGGGAAGGGCATTGGCAGATACGGGTCAGTTAGGGTCTGGAGGGCGGGGAAGGGCATTGGCAGATACGGGTTAGTTAGGGTCTGGAGGGCGGGGAAGGGCATTGGCAGATACAGGGGTTGGTTAGGGTCTGGAGGGCGGGGAAGGGCATTGACAGATACAGGGGTTAGTTAGGGTCTGGAGGGCGGGGAAGGGCATTGGCAGATACAGGGGTTAGTTAGGGACTGGAGGGCGGGGAAGGGCATTGGCACATACGGGTTAGTTAGCGAGTGGAGGGCGGGGAAGGGCATTGGCAGATACGGGTTAGTTAGGGTCTGGAGGGCGGGGAAGGGCATTGGCAGATACGGGTTAGTTAGGGTCTGGAGGGCGGGGAAGGGCATTGGCAGATACAGGGGTTGGTTAGGGTCTGGAGGGCGGGGAAGGACATTGGCAGATACCGGGGTTAGTTAGGGACTGGAGGACGGGGAAGGGCATTGACAGATACAGGGGTTAGTTAGGGACTGGAGGACGGGGAAGGGCATTGGCACATACGGGTTAGTTTGCGAGTGGAGGGCGGGGAAGGGCATTGGCAGATACGGCTTAGTTAGGGACTGGAGGGCGGGTAAGGGCATTGACAGATACAGGGGTTAGTTAGGGTCTGGAGGGCGGGGAAGGGCATTGGCAGATACAGGGGTTAATTAGGGACTGGAGGGCGGGGAAGGGCATTGGCAGATACGGGTTAGTTCGGGAGTGGAGGGCGGGGAAGGGCATTGGCAGATACGGGTTAGTTAGGGAGTGGAGGGCGGGGAAGGGCATTGGCAGATACAGGGGTTAGTTAGGGACTGGAGGGCGGGGAAGGGCATTGGCAGATACAGGGGTTAGTTAGGGACTGGAGGGCGGGGAAGGGCATTGGCAGATACGGGTTAGTTAGGGAGTGGAGGGCTGGGAAGGGCATTGGCAGATACGGGTTAGTTAGGGAGTGGAGGGCGGGGAAGGGCATTGGCAGATACAGGGGTTAGTTAGGGACTGGAGGGCGGGGAAGAGCATTGGCAGATACAGGGGTTAGTTAGGGTCTGGAGGGCGGGGAAGGGCATTGGCAGATATAGGGGTTAGTTAGGGACTGGAGGGCGGGGAAGGGCATTGGCAGATACAGGGGTTAGTTTGGGAGTGGAAGGCGGGGAGGGGCATTGGCAGATACAGGGGTTAGTTAGGGAGTGGAGGGCGGGGAAGGGCATTGGCAGATACAGGGGTTAGTTAGGGACTGGAGGGCAGGGAAGGGCATTGGCAGATACAGGGGTTAGTTAGGGTCTGGAGGGCGGGGAAGGGCATTGGCAGGTACAGGGGTTAGTTAGGGAGTGGAGGGCGGGGAAGGGCATTGGCAGATACGGGTTAGTTAGGGAGTGGAGGGCGGGGAAGGGCATTGGCAGATACGGGTTAGTTCGGGTCTGGAGGGCGGGGAAGGGCATTGGCAGATACGGGTTAGTTAGGGAGTGGAGGGCGGGGAAGGGCATTGGCAGATACAGGGGTTAGTTAGGGACTGGAGGGCAGGGAAGGGCATTGGCAGATACAGGTTAGTTAGGGAGTGGAGGGCGGGGAAGGGCATTGACAGATACAGGGGTTAGTTTGGGTCTGGAGGGCGGGGAAGGGCATTGGCAGATACAGGGGTTAGTTAGGGTCTGGAGGGCGGGGAAGGGCATTGACAGATACAGGGGTTAGTTAGGGACTGGAGGGCGGGGAAGGGCATTGGCACATACGGGTTAGTTTGGGGCTGGAGGATGGGGAAGGGCATTGACAGATACAGGGGTTAGTTAGGGACTGGAGGACGGGGAAGGGCATTGACAGATACAGGGGTTAGTTAGGGACTGGAGGGCGGGGAAGGGCATTGGCAGATACGGGTTAGTTAGGGTCTGGAGGGCGGGGAAGGGCATTGGCAGATACAGGGGTTAGTTAGGGAGTGGAGGGCGGGGAAGGGCATTGGCACATATGGGTTAGTTAGGGTCTGGACGACGGGGAAGGGCATTGACAGATACAGGGGTTAGGGACTGAAGGGCGGGGAAGGGCATTGGCAGATACAGGGGTTAGTTAGGGACTGGAGGGCGGGGAAGGGCATTGACAGATACAGGGGTTAGTTAGGGAGTGGAGGGCGGGGTGGGGCATTGGCAGATACGGGTTAGTTAGGGAGTGGAGGGCGGGGAAGGGCATTGTCAGATACAGGGGTTAGTTAGGGACTGGAGGGCGGGGAAGGGCATTGACAGATACAGGGGTTAGTTAGGGTCTGGAGGGCGGGGAGGGGCATTGGCACATACGGGTTAGTTTGGGTCTGGAGGACGGGGAAGGGCATTGGCAGATACAGGGGTTAGTTAGTGACTGGAGGACGGGGAAGGGCATTGGCAGATACAGGGGTTAGTTAGGGTCTGGAGGACGGGGAAGGGCATTGACAGATACAGGGGTTAGTTAGGGACTGGAGGGCGGGGAAGGGTATTGGCACATACAGGGGTTAGTTAGGGACTGGAGGACGGGGAAGGGCATTGACAGATCCAGGGGTTAGTTAGGGACTGGAGGGCGGGGAAGGGCATTGTCAGATACAGGGGTTAGTTCGGGACTGGAGGGCGGGGAAGGGCATTGACAGATACAGGGGTTAGTTAGGGTCTGGAGGGCGGGGAGGGGCATTGGCAGGTACAGGTTAGTTAGGGACTGGAGGGCGGGGAAGGGCATTGTCAGATACAGGGGTTAGTTAGGGTCTGGAGGGCGGGGAAGGGCATTGACAGATACAGGGGTTAGTTAGGGAGTGGAGGGCGGGGAAGGGCATTGGCACATACAGGGGTTAGTTAGGGACTGGAGGACGGGGAAGGGCATTGGCAGATACAGGGGTTAGTTAGTGTCTGGACGACGGGGCAGGGCATTGACAGATACAGGGGTTAGTTAGGGACTGGAGGGCGGGGAAGGGCATTGGCACATACAGGGGTTAGTTAGGGACTGGAGGACGGGGAAGGGCATTGACAGATACAGGGGTTAGTTAGGGACTGGAGTGCGGGGAAGGGCATTGTCAGATACAGGGGTTAGTTAGGGACTGGACGGCGGGGAAGGGCATTGACAGATACAGGGGTTAGTTAGGGTCTGGAGGGCGGGGAGGGGCATTGGCAGGTACAGGTTAGTTAGGGACTGGAGGGCGGTGAAGGGCATTGTCAGATACAGGGGGTAGTTGGGGTCTGGAGGACGGGGAAGGGCATTGACAGATACAGGGGTTAGTTAGGGTCTGGAGGGTGGGGTAGGGTATTGGCACATACAGGGGTTAGTTAGGGACTGGAGGACGGGGAAGGGCATTGACAGATACAGGGGTTAGTTAGGGACTGGAGGACGGGGAAGGGCATTGGCACATACGGGTTAGTTAGCGAGTGGAGGGCGGGGAAGGGCATTGGCAGATACGGGTCAGTTAGGGTCTGGAGGGCGGGGAAGGGCATTGGCAGATACGGGTTAGTTAGGGTCTGGAGGGCGGGGAAGGGCATTGGCAGATACAGGGGTTGGTTAGGGTCTGGAGGGCGGGGAAGGGCATTGACAGATACAGGGGTTAGTTAGGGACTGGAGGACGGGGAAGGGCATTGACAGATACAGGGGTTAGTTAGGGACTGGAGGGCGGGGAAGGGCATTGGCACATACGGGTTAGTTAGCGAGTGGAGGGCGGGGAAGGGCATTGGCAGATACGGGTCAGTTAGGGTCTGGAGGGCGGGGAAGGGCATTGGCAGATACGGGTCAGTTAGGGTCTGGAGGGCGGGGAAGGGCATTGGCAGATACGGGTTAGTTAGGGTCTGGAGGGCGGGGAAGGGCATTGGCAGATACAGGGGTTGGTTAGGGTCTGGAGGGCGGGGAAGGGCATTGGCAGATACAGGGGTTAGTTAGGGACTGGAGGGCGGGGAAGGGCATTGGCACATACGGGTTAGTTAGCGAGTGGAGGGCGGGGAAGGGCATTGGCAGATACGGGTTAGTTCGGGTCTGGAGGGCGGGGAAGGGCATTGGCAGATACCGGGGTTAGTTAGGGACTGGAGGACGGGGAAGGGCATTGACAGATACAGGGGTTAGTTAGGGTCTAGAGGGCGGGTAAGGGCATTGGCAGATACAGGGGTTAGTTAGGGACTGGAGGGCGGGGAAGGGCATTGGCACATACGGGTTAGTTAGCGAGTGGAGGGCGGGGAAGGGCATTGGCAGATACGGCTTAGTTAGGGACTGGAGGGCGGGTAAGGGCATTGACAGATACAGGGGTTAGTTAGGGTCTGGAGGGCGGGGAAGGGCATTGGCAGATACAGGGGTTAGTTAGGGACTGGAGGGCGGGGAAGGGCATTGGCAGATACGGGTTAGTTCGGGAGTGGAGGGCGGGGAAGGGCATTGGCAGATACGGGTTAGTTAGGGAGTGGAGGGCGGGGAAGGGCATTGGCAGATACAGGGGTTAGTTAGGGACTGGAGGGCGGGGAAGGGCATTGGCAGATACAGGGGTTAGTTAGGGACTGGAGGGCGGGGAAGGGCATTGGCAGATACGGGTTAGTTAGGGAGTGGAGGGCTGGGAAGGGCATTGGCAGATACGGGTTAGTTAGGGAGTGGAGGGCGGGGAAGGGCATTGGCAGATACAGGGGTTAGTTAGGGACTGGAGGGCGGGGAAGAGCATTGGCAGATACAGGGGTTAGTTAGGGTCTGGAGGGCGGGGAAGGGCATTGGCAGATATAGGGGTTAGTTAGGGACTGGAGGGCGGGGAAGGGCATTGGCAGATACAGGGGTTAGTTTGGGAGTGGAAGGCGGGGAGGGGCATTGGCAGATACAGGGGTTAGTTAGGGAGTGGAGGGCGGGGAAGGGCATTGGCAGATACAGGGGTTAGTTAGGGACTGGAGGGCAGGGAAGGGCATTGGCAGATACAGGGGTTAGTTAGGGTCTGGAGGGCGGGGAAGGGCATTGGCAGGTACAGGGGTTAGTTAGGGAGTGGAGGGCGGGGAAGGGCATTGGCAGATACGGGTTAGTTAGGGAGTGGAGGGCGGGGAAGGGCATTGGCAGATACGGGTTAGTTCGGGTCTGGAGGGCGGGGAAGGGCATTGGCAGATACGGGTTAGTTAGGGAGTGGAGGGCGGGGAAGGGCATTGGCAGATACAGGGGTTAGTTAGGGACTGGAGGGCAGGGAAGGGCATTGGCAGATACAGGTTAGTTAGGGAGTGGAGGGCGGGGAAGGGCATTGACAGATACAGGGGTTAGTTTGGGTCTGGAGGGCGGGGAAGGGCATTGGCAGATACAGGGGTTAGTTAGGGTCTGGAGGGCGGGGAAGGGCATTGACAGATACAGGGGTTAGTTAGGGACTGGAGGGCGGGGAAGGGCATTGGCACATACGGGTTAGTTTGGGGCTGGAGGATGGGGAAGGGCATTGACAGATACAGGGGTTAGTTAGGGACTGGAGGACGGGGAAGGGCATTGACAGATACAGGGGTTAGTTAGGGACTGGAGGGCGGGGAAGGGCATTGGCAGATACGGGTTAGTTAGGGTCTGGAGGGCGGGGAAGGGCATTGGCAGATACAGGGGTTAGTTAGGGAGTGGAGGGCGGGGAAGGGCATTGGCACATATGGGTTAGTTAGGGTCTGGACGACGGGGAAGGGCATTGACAGATACAGGGGTTAGGGACTGAAGGGCGGGGAAGGGCATTGGCAGATACAGGGGTTAGTTAGGGACTGGAGGGCGGGGAAGGGCATTGACAGATACAGGGGTTAGTTAGGGAGTGGAGGGCGCGGTGGGGCATTGGCAGATACGGGTTAGTTAGGGAGTGGAGGGCGGGGAAGGGCATTGTCAGATACAGGGGTTAGTTAGGGACTGGAGGGCGGGGAAGGGCATTGACAGATACAGGGGTTAGTTAGGGTCTGGAGGGCGGGGAGGGGCATTGGCACATACGGGTTAGTTTGGGTCTGGAGGACGGGGAAGGGCATTGGCAGATACAGGGGTTAGTTAGTGACTGGAGGACGGGGAAGGGCATTGGCAGATACAGGGGTTAGTTAGGGTCTGGAGGACGGGGAAGGGCATTGACAGATACAGGGGTTAGTTAGGGACTGGAGGGCGGGGAAGGGTATTGGCACATACAGGGGTTAGTTAGGGACTGGAGGACGGGGAAGGGCATTGACAGATCCAGGGGTTAGTTAGGGACTGGAGGGCGGGGAAGGGCATTGTCAGATACAGGGGTTAGTTCGGGACTGGAGGGCGGGGAAGGGCATTGACAGATACAGGGGTTAGTTAGGGTCTGGAGGGCGGGGAGGGGCATTGGCAGGTACAGGTTAGTTAGGGACTGGAGGGCGGGGAAGGGCATTGTCAGATACAGGGGTTAGTTAGGGTCTGGAGGGCGGGGAAGGGCATTGACAGATACAGGGGTTAGTTAGGGAGTGGAGGGCGGGGAAGGGCATTGGCACATACAGGGGTTAGTTAGGGACTGGAGGACGGGGAAGGGCATTGGCAGATACAGGGGTTAGTTAGTGTCTGGACGACGGGGCAGGGCATTGACAGATACAGGGGTTAGTTAGGGACTGGAGGGCGGGGAAGGGCATTGGCACATACAGGGGTTAGTTAGGGACTGGAGGACGGGGAAGGGCATTGACAGATACAGGGGTTAGTTAGGGACTGGAGTGCGGGGAAGGGCATTGTCAGATACAGGGGTTAGTTAGGGACTGGACGGCGGGGAAGGGCATTGACAGATACAGGGGTTAGTTAGGGTCTGGAGGACGGGGAGGGGCATTGGCAGGTACAGGTTAGTTAGGGACTGGAGGGCGGGGAAGGGCATTGTCAGATACAGGGGGTAGTTGGGGTCTGGAGGACGGGGAAGGGCATTGACAGATACAGGGGTTAGTTAGGGTCTGGAGGGTGGGGTAGGGTATTGGCACATACAGGGGTTAGTTAGGGAGTGGAGGGCGGGGAAGGGCATTGGCAGATACAGGGTTTAGTTAGGGTCTGGTGGGGGAGGGTATTGGCACATACAGGGGTTAGTTAGGGTCTGGAGGACGGTGAAGGGCATTGGCATATACAGGGGTTAGTTAGGGTCTGGAGGGCGGGGAGGGGCATTGGCAGATACAGGGGTTAGTTAGGGAGTGGAGGGCGGGGAAGGGCATTGGCAGATACGGGTTAGTTAGGGTCTGGAGGGCGGGGAGGGGCATTGGCAGATACAGGGGTTAGTTAGGGAGTGGAGGGCGGGGAAGGGCATTGGCAGATACAGGGGTTAGTTCGGGACTGGAGGGCGGGGAAGGGCATTGGCAGATACAGGGGTTAGTTAGGGAGTGGAGGGCGGGGAAGGGCATTGACAGATACGGGGTAGTTAGGGTCTGGAGGGCGGGGAGGGGCATTGACAGATACGGGTTAGTTAGGGACTGGAGGGCGGGGAAGGGCATTCGCAGATACAGGGGTTAGTTAGGGACTGGAGGGCGGGGAAGGGCATTGCCAGATACGGGTTAGTTAGGGACTGGAGGGCGGGGAAGGGCATTGGCAGACACGGGTTAGTTAGGGTCTGGAGTGCGGGGAAGGGCATTGGCAGATACAGGGGTTAGTTAGGGACTGGAGGGCGGGGAAGGGCATTGGCAGATACGGGTTAGTTAGGGAGTGGAGGGCGGGGAGGGGCACTGGCAGATACAGGGGTTAGTTAGGGACTGGAGGGCGGGGAAGGGCATCGGCAGATACGGGTTAGTTAGGGAGTGGAGGGCGGGGAAGGGCATTGGCAGATACGGGTTAGTTAGGGAGTGGAGGGCGGGGAAGGGCATTGGCAGATACAGGGGTTAGTTAGGGACTGGAGGACGGGGAAGGGCATTGGCGGATACAGGGGTTAGTTAGGGACTGGAGGGCGGGGAAGGGCATTGGCAGATACGGATTAGTTAGGGAGTGGAGGGCGGGGAAGGGCATTGACAGATACAGGGGTTAGTTAGGGACTGGAGGGCGGGGAGGCGCATTGGCAGATACAGGGGTTAGTTAGGGACTGGAGGACGGGGAAGGGCATTGACAGATACAGGGGGTAGTTAGGGACTGGAGGGCGGCGAGGGGCATTGGCAGATACAGGGGTTAGTTAGGGACTGGAGGGCGGGAAAGGGCATTGGCACATATAGGGGTTAGTTAGGGACTGGAGGGCGGGGAGGGGCATTGGCACATACAGGGGTTAGTTAGGGAGTGGAGGGCGGGGCAGGGCATTGACAGATACAGGGGTTAGTTAGGGAGTGGAGGGCGGGGAAGGGCATTGGCAGATACAGGGGTTAGTTCGGGTCTGGAGGGCTGGGAAAGGCATTGGCAGATACGGGTTAGTTAGGGTCTGGTGGGCGGGGAAGGGCATTGGCAGATACAGGGGTTAGTTAGGGAGTGGAGGGCGGGGAAGGGCATTGGCAGATACAGGGGTTAGTTCGGGTCTGGAGGGCGGGGAAGGGCATTGGCAGATACGGGTTAGTTAGGGTCTGGAGGGCGGGGAAGGGCATTGGCAGATACAGGGGTTAGTTAGGGAGTGGAGGGCGGGGAAGGGCATTGGCAGATACAGGGGTTAGTTCGGGTCTGGTGGGCGGGGAGGGGCATTGGCAGATACAGGGGTTAGTTCGGGTCTGGAGGGCGGGGAAGGGCATTGGCAGATACGGGTTAGTTAGCAGTATCGAGGGCAAAGTAGGCCCTTGAACTTAGAGAGGAGCTGGAAAATGAAGTCATCAGAAGTGGAGAATAAGGAATTGCAGAGGAGATAGAGAGGACAAGAGCATCATCAGCTGGAGATGGTGCAGCTAGCAGAGGTTACAGGAAATGCAGGTTGAAGTTGACTCCATGCCATGTCTGTATTTGCTGCTCCTCTGATTGCTCTCCCTCCTTTCCACAGGGTACTGAGCTTGAAGGAACCAAGCTGGTGATTCGCCATCCTGACAATAATTACAAAAACCTTGGAGTAGCCAAGTTAGCTGCCCCAGCCGTTAAACCTTCACTTGTGTAAGTAGCGCTCCTGCACCGTGCCCTCTGATGCTCCACCACCTCTCCGTTCGGGGACACTGGATCTGACGCCCGCTATACATCCACTGGCAACATCGCTGATCCCACACATCCCTGCAATTCGCTCCTCCACTGTTTAAACCACCCGCACATCCCCCCTCGCCCCCGGCGACTAACTGATCTCTCACTCCCACCTCCCACAGGGAGAAGGTGAAAATCCCACCCACCATCGAGTGCCATTTCTGGAGGAACATCGGCTGCGTCTACGGTGACAAGTGTCGCTTCCGGCACATTCCACAGCACAAAGGAGTGAACAGCAAGGCCTCACAGGATTAAACATCGACCAGGCGCATGTACCTTTATTTATATTTGACAAGAACCGCCCAAGTTGTGAAAACCAGGTGGTGCTCTGCCAGATAACTGACTGAGATAACTAACGGAGCGAGTGATGTACAACGGCGGATGCTGCTGGGGCCTCGATTGCAGTGGGGCCTTTCCTGCAATCAAGTCTGCGAGAGGTGAAGAAGAAAACTTTTTGAGTTGGAAAGTGAGCCCGAGACGTCAACCCGCTATCTGTGGGGCGGAGGGGGGGGGAGCAGTAGTTAGAACGAAGGGTTCTACATCTGCAAGAGCAGGGTTTCCAGTGCTGTTTGTATGAAGAGTGATTGCACATTTCCCAAGACGCGCAGACCAGAGGTTTTGGACTGCAATGTGGTCATTGTTTTTCCAATGGATCTCCTGGAGAATGAGCATGAATCTGCAGACATTGCAAGTCCTCTCCTCCCCCCCTCCCCCCCCCCCCCCCCCCCCCCCCCCCCCCCCCCACCCCCCCACACACACACACACATACACACACACACCTCTGAGATTAAATGGTGCAGCCCAGGTGCCTTTTGACAGGGAAGCCTTTCCCCTGGTTTGGCTCATAGCATGCTTATTGCCTTGCATCTCGTCATTTGGAGATGTGGGGGGGAGGGCAAGGAAGGATGGTGGGATTCTTAACCTGCCCTCCTGCTGTGGGAGATCTAACTGGGATTTGGTGCGAGTCCATCTCCGACAGAAGGAAACAAGTTAATGGAATGCTACCTGGAGGCAGAGCGATCCCAGCCTCCCGACAGAATGTGCAACAGCGTTGCAGTTTTAATATTTCCCCTTGTGGAGCGTTTTCCTGGCTTGGTTAAAAGTCCAAAATCATGAATGAACTCTTGGGGAGGGTGGAATCGTACTGTTGCTGAAAATATCGCCCTCCAGCACGGACACTGGCATGACAGCCGTTCTCTGCGGAATTGAGTGAGCTCTGTGATTTCGACACCCTCTCCGTTCTTGGTGCGCCGAGACTTTGAAGTTGAAAGCTGTCCTCGGAGCTGGTTCTTGTAGCTTGCTCCTGGAGACCGTTTCCACCCTGCAATCCCGCCTGGCTCAGCGATGCCTCAGCTCCTGGACTTCATGTCGCTATGTTTTGCCGATTGATTCCATAAACCATGTCTAGAAATGTGTATAAGGGGTGGGGGGGGGGGGGGGGGGGGATGGTGGGGAAGATTGTTCTGAACCTGCTCTCTGCTCCCTATTGTGCCATATTAGAGGCAGTGCACTCTGATGATTGTTTAAAATGTTGCACCCTGTAATAAATTCGCTGATTTTACCTTTTATAAAATGCACAATGCCTTTATATATTAAAAAGAAATCAAGTTTCTATAACTGGATATAAAATGATTTGAAGAAAATGAGCAGTGTCAGAGACTGCAGATATATGTCCACATAAAATCCCAGTCTGACTCTTGTATACTTTGTCTCTTCCTTTATCGGTCTTGGCTCCTGATTTGCACCCCAGCACAGCAGAGTGGGCACGCAGCACACTGACACATTGCTTATCCTGAGAATTGTCCCCGTTGTACAGGCCAAAACCCAGTTCGCTTTAGACTTGATGGTTACACAGGTTAACATTGGTTAGTGAGGATGCTGTTAAAGTTGCTCGCAAGAAAGGTTTTTTTTGTTTAAAACCTGCTGGCTCACATGGCTTCACAAGACTCCGTTGGTGCAAAGACTTGGTCCCTTTTTCAATTGATTTTCTAGTTGTCCTGTATGTTTCAGCCTGACAGACCCGTCTCCAATGCTCGCCTTCTCCCTACTACCATCTCTGTGTGGTGGGAAGACCATCATACTACATTCCTCTTGCTCAGATCTCGGCCTGTGGAAAGGAGATTGAAACAGTGTCGTGATAAAAATGGCTCCAGTTGAGGTGGGGAGTTGGTCAATGTTTGCAGTGGGCATGCGATGGGACTACAGGAAATAGGGGTAGGTTATTCTGCCTGTCGGGCGTGCTCCGCCAGGCAAACAGACCATGACTGATCATCTACCTCTTGCACCATTTTTTCCACTATCCCCAGACCTCTTGATGTAATTTGTATCCAGAAACCTATTGATTTCTGTCTTGACCATGCTCAATGATTGAGCTTCCACAGCTCTGGGGTGAGAGAATTCTAAAGATACACCACCTTCTGGGGCAGCATGTTGGCACAGTGGTTAGCACTGCTGTCTCACGTCGCTGAGGTCCCAGGTTCGATCCCGGCTCTGGGTCACTGTCTGTGTGGAGTTTGCACCTTAGACCATAAGACATAGGAGCGGAAGTAAGGCCATTTGGCCCATCGAGTCCACTCCACCATTCAATCATGGCTGATTTCAACTCCATTTACCCGCTCTCTCTCCATAGCCCTTAATTCCTCGAGAAATCAAGAATTTATCAACTTCTGTCTTAAAGACACTCAACGTCCCGGCCTCCACCGCCCTCTGTGGCAATGAATTCCACAGACCCACCACTCTGGCTGAAGAAAATGCCCCTCATCTCTGTTCTAAAGTGACTCCCTTTTATTCTAAGGCTGTGCCCCCGGGTCCTAGTCTCCCCTGCTAATGGAAACAACTTCCCTATATCCACCCTATCTAAGCCATTCATTATCTTGTAAGTTTCGATTAGATCTCCCCTCAACCTCCTAAACTCCAATGAATATAATCCCAGGATCCTCAGACGTTCATCGTATGTTAGGCCTACCATTCCTGGGATCATCCGTGTGAATCTCCGCTGGACCCGCTCCAGTGCCAGTATGTCCTTCCTGAGGTGTGGGGCCCAAAATTGCTCACAGTATTCTAAATGGGGCCTAACTAATGCTTTATAAAGCTTCAGAAGTACATCCCTGCTTTTATATTCCAAGCCTCTTGAGATGAATGACAACATTGCATTTGCTTTCTTAATTACGGACTCAACCTGCAAGTTGACCTTTAGAGAATCCTGGACTAGGACTCCCAAGTCCCTTTGCACTTCAGCATTATGAATTTTGTCACCGTTTAGAAAATAGTCCATGCCTCTATTCTATTTTTCAAAGTGCAAGACCTCGCACTTGCCCACGTTGAATTTCATCAGCCATTTCTTAGACCACTCTCCTAAACTGTCTCCATCTTTCTGCAGCCTCCCCACCTCCTCCATACTACCTGCCCCTCCACCTATCTTTGTATCATCGGCAAACTTAGCCAGAATGCCCTCAGTCCCGTCATCTAGATCGTTAATATATAAAGAGAACAGCTGTGGCCCCAACACTGAACCCTGCGGGACACCGCTCGTCACCGGTTGCCATTCCGAAAAAGAACCTTTTATCCCAACTTTCTGCCTGACAGCCAATCGTCAATCCATGTTCGTACCTTGCCTCGAATACCATGGGCCCTTATTTTACTCAGCAGTCTCCCGTGAGGCACCTTATCAAAGGCCTTTTGGAAGTCAAGATAGATAACATCCATTGGCTCTCCTTGGTCTAACCTATTTGTTATCTCTTCAAAGAACTCGAACAGGTTTGTCAGGCACGACCTCCCCTTACTAAATCCATGCTGACTTGTCCTAATCCGACCCTGCACTTCCAAGAATTTAGAAATCTCATCCTTAACAATGGATTCTAGAATCTTGCCAACAACCGAGGTTAGGCTAATTGGCCTATAATTTTCCATCTTTTTCCTTGTTCCCTTCTTGAACAGGGGGGTTACAACAGCGATTTTCTAATCCTCTGGTACTTTCCCTGACTCCAGTGACTTTTGAAACATCATCACCAATGCCTCCACTATTTCTTCAGCTATCTCCTTTAGAACTCTAGGATGTAGCCCATCTGGGCCCGGAGATTTATCAATTTTGAGACCTCTTAGTTTCTCTAGCACTTTCTCTCTTGTGATGGCTACCATATTCAACTCTGTCCCCTGACTCTCCGGAATTGTTGGGATATTACTCATGTCTTCTACTGTGAAGACTGACGCAAAGTTTGCGTTAATGATGGAAAGGGATAAGTATACACCGCAGGGCAAGAGTTATAGCTGGGGGAAGGGCAATTATGATGCCATTAGACGTGACTTGGGGGGGATAAGGTGGAGAAGTAGGCTGCAAGTGTTGGGCACACTGGATAAGTGGGGCTTGTTCAAGGATCAGCTACTGCGTGTTCTTGATAAGTATGTACTGGTCAGACAGGGAGGAAGGCGTCGAGCGAGGGAACCGTGGTTTACCAAGGAAGTGGAATCTCTTGTTAAGAGGAAGAAGGAGGCCTATGTGAAGATGAGGTGTGAAGTTTTGGTTGGGGCGATGGATAGTTACAAGGTAGCGAGGAAGGATCTAAAGAGAGAGCTAAGACGAGCAAGGAGGGGACATGAGAAGTATTTGGCAGGAAGGATCAAGGAAAACCCAAAAGCTTTCTATAGGTATGTCAGGAATAAGCGAATGACTAGGGAAAGAGTAGGACCAGTCAAGGACAGGGATGGGAAATTGTGTGTGGAGTCTGAAGAGATAGGAGAGATACTAAATGAATATTTTTCGTCAGTATTCACTCAGGAAAAAGATAATGTTGTGGAGGAGAATGCTGAGCCCCAGGCTAATAGAATAGATGGCATTGAGGTACGTAGGGAAGAGGTGTTGGCAATTCTGGACAGGCTGAAAATAGATAAGTCCCCGGGACCTGATGGGATTTATCCTAGGATTCTCTGGGAGGCCAGGGAAGAGATTGCTGGACCTTTGGCTTTGATTTTTATGTCATCATTGGCTACAGGAATAGTGCCAGAGGACTGGAGGACAGCAAATGTGGTCCCTTTGTTCAAAAAGGGGAGCAGAGACAACCCCGGCAACTATAGACCGGTGAGCCTCACGTCTGTAGTGGGTAAAGTCTTGGAGGGGATTATAAGGGACAAGATTTATAATCATCTAGATAGGAATAATATGATCAGGGATAGTCAGCATGGCTTTGTGAAGGGTAGGTCATGCCTCACAAACCTTATTGAGTTCTTTGAGAAGGTGACTGAACAGGTAGACGAGGGTAGAGCAGTTGATGTGTATATGGATTTCAGCAAAGCGTTTGATAAGGTTCCCCACGGTAGGCTATTGCAAAAAATACGGAGGCTGGGGATTGAGGGTGATTTAGAGATGTGGATCAGAAATTGGCTAGCTGAAAGAAGACAGAGGGTGGTGGTTGATGGGAAATGTTCAGAATGGAGTTCAGTCACAAGTGGAGTACCACAAGGATCTGTTCTGGGGCCGTTGCTGTTTGTCATTTTTATCAATGACCTAGAGGAAGGCGCAGAAGGGTGGGTGAGTAAATTTGCAGACGATACTAAAGTCGGTGGTGTTGTCGATAGTGTGGAAGGATGTAGCAGGTTACAGAGGGATATAGATAAGCTGCAGAGCTGGGCTGAGAGGTGGCAAATGGAGTTTAATGTAGAGAAGTGTGAGGTGATTCACTTTGGAAGGAATAACAGGAATGCGGAATATTTGGCTAATGGTAAAGTTCTTGAAAGTGTGGATGAGCAGAGGGAACTAGGTGTCCATGTACATAGATCCCTGAAAGTTGCCACCCAGGTTGATAGGGTTGTGAAGAAGGCCTATGGAGTGTTGGCCTTTATTGGTAGAGGGATTGAATTCCGGAGTCGGGAGGTCATGTTGCAGCTGTACAGAACTCTGGTACGGCCGCATTTGGAGTATTGCGTACAGTTCTGGTCACCGCATTATAGGAAGGACGTGGAGGCTTTGGAGCGGGTGCAGAGGAGATTTACCAGGATGTTGCCTGGTATGGAGGGAAAATCTTATGAGGAAAGGCTGATGGACTTGAGGTTGTTTTCGTTGGAGAGAAGAAGGTTAAGAGGAGACTTAATAGAGGCATACAAAATGATCAGGGGGTTGGATAGGGTGGACAGTGAGAGCCTTCTCCCGCGGATGGATATGGCTGGCACGAGGGGACATAACTTTAAACTGAGGGGTAATAGATATAGGACAGAGGTCAGAGGTAGGTTCTTTACGCAAAGAGTAGTGAGGCCGTGGAATGCCCTACCTGCTACAGTAATGAACTCGCCAACATTGAGGGCATTTAAATGTTTATTGGATAAACATATGGATGATAATGGCATAGTGTAGGTTAGATGGCTTTTGTTTCGGTGCAACATCGTGGGCCGAAGGGCCTGTACTGCGCTGTATTGTTCTATGTTCTAAAGTACTTATTCAGTTCCTCAGCTATTTCCTTGTCTCCCATCACAAAATTACCAGCGTCATTTTGGAGCGGCCCAATGTCAACTTTTGCCTCCCGTTTGTTTTTAATGTATTTAAATAAACTTTTACTATCATTCCTAATGTTACTGGCTAGCCTACCTTCAAATTTGATCCTCTCTTTCCTTATCTCTCTCTTTGTTATCCTCTGTTTGTTTTTGTAGCCTTCCCAATCTTCTGACTTCCCACTACTCTTGCCACATTATAGGCTTTCTCTTTTGCTTTGATGCATTCCCTAAGTTCCTTTGTCAGCCATGGCTGCCTAATCCCCCCTCTGATAACCTTTCTTTTCTTTGGGATGAACCTCTGTACTGTGTCCTCAATTACTCCCAGAAACTCCTGCCATTGCTGTTCTACTGTCTTTCCCACTAGGCTCTGCTCCCAGTCGATTTTCGTCAGTTCCTCCCTCATGCCCCTGTAGTTACCTTTATTTAACTGTAACACCTTTACATCTGATTCTACCTTCTTTCTTTCAAATTGGAGATTGAATTCTACCATATTATGATCACTGCCTCCTAAGTGCTCCCTTACTTTAAGATCTTTAATCAAGTCTGGCTCATTACATAACACTAAGTCCAGAATGGTCTATTCCCTCGTGGGCTCCATCACAAGCTGTTCCAAAAATCCCTCCTGTAAACATTCAATGAATTCCCTTTCCTTGGGTCCACTGGCAGTATTATTCAGGCCACCTGAAGCCCCTTTACATATCCTGTAATGTCGACCCTGCCAGACCTGGAAGAATTTTGTAAGTTTCGATGAGATCACCCCTCATTCTTCCAAACTCTGCAGAATACGGCCCCAATTTCCTCAATCTCTCCTCATGGGACATCCCAGGGATTAGTCCGGTGAACCTCGGTTGCACTCCCTATGTGGTAAATACATTCTTCCTTGGATAAGGAGACCAAAACTGCACTCAATCCTCCAGGTCAGGTCACATGGCAATTCTATCCAACAGCAGCAACACATCTTTCCTCCTGTGCTCCAAGAAAACCCAACATCCATCTGCTTTTTCCTAATTGTTTGCTGCACCCACATTAGTGCATTTATTGACTCCGGACTCTGACAACCAGGTCAGTTTGGACAGCAACACTCCCCAATTTGTTATGGGCCAGGGTTCAGAGAACCCCAAAGTGTATCGTGGAGTTCACCTGACCCACAACGTTTAATAGATTGTGGTATGGGGAGCACACGGCCCACTCTACAGATGTGGGACAGCAGAAATGGAAAAGTATTTTTTAAAGCAAAACCATGTTTATTCTATGAACTCGTTAACCTTTTTAAACATAGTTGAACATCTTAGCAACCATCAATTCAAATACAACCCCCAAAGAATACAACACTAAGTAATCCTTAATAATTCCCAAACAACATCCAGAAGAAACACCTTTTAACAGAAGCACATCAGGTTTACATTCACAACTGAGAACATTTATAATTCTGAATTCACCAAATGATCAAGAGATAGTCTTTTCATGGCAGGAGAGATCAACAGTACACCTGCTGTGTCTGGCTTCAGCTCCAACACTGAAAACAAAACTAAATCACTCTGCAGCAAACAGCCTAAAACGACAGTAAAGAGATTTTTTTTGAAAATAATTTTTATTCAAAAATTTTCAGATTATCACGACAGAAAACTAGGACCCCCCCCCCCATTCACAAATAATAAAACAACAAGAACAAAAGTGCATAAATAAACGTTAAACAGTAAAAAATAGTGTATCCCCTACTAGACACAAACTTGTGTCCGTCTGCCGCCCCCCCCCCCCCCCTCCCTCCCGTTGCTGCTGCTGACCATCTCCTAACGCTCCGCCAGGAAGTCTAGGAAAGGCTGCCACCGCCTGAGGAAGCCTTGCACCGATCCCCTTAAGGCGAATTTCACACACTCCAATTTAATAAACCCCGCCATATCGCTGATCCAGGATTCCACGCTTGGGGGCCTCGCATCTTTCCGCTGAAGCAGAATCCTTCGCCGGGCTACCAGGGACGCAAAGGCCAGAATACCGGCCTCTTTCGCCTCCTGCAATCCCAGCTCGTCCGACACCCCAAATATTGCGAGCCCCCAGCTAGGCCTAACCCTGGAATTCACTACTCTTGACACCGTCCTCGCTACACCCCTCCAGAACTCCTCCAACGCTGGACATGCCCAGAACATGTGGGTGTGGTTTGCTGGGCTCTCCGAACACCTCGCACATCTGTCCTCACTCCCAAAAACCGGCTTAGCCTTGCCCCGGTCATGTGCGCCCTATGCAGCACCTTAAATTGTATCAGGCTGAGCCTCGCGCAAGGGGAGGAAGTGTTTACCCTTCCCAGGGCATCTGCCCACATACCCTTGTCGATCTCCCCCAGCTCCTCCTCCCACTTACCTTTTAACTCTTCTGCCGAGGCTTCCTCCTCCTGCATCACCTGATAAGTTGCCGAGATCCTACCCTCTCCAACCCACACCCCCGAAAGCACCCTATCGCAGACCCTGCGCGCCGGCAGCAGCGGAAACTCCACCACCTGTCGCCTAACGAATGCCCTTACCTGCATATACCTGAAAGCATTTCCAGGGGGGAGCCCGAATATCTCCTCCAGCTCCCCAAGGCTCGCAAACTTCCCGTCTGTGAACAGGTCCCCCATCCTCCTAATACCTGCCCTGTGCCAACTCAGGAACACCCCCCCCCCCCCCCCATCCATTTTCCCCAGGACAAACCGATGATTCTCCCGTATCGGGGACCACACCAAAGCCCCCACCTCCCCCCTGTGGCATCTCCATTGCCCCCAGATTTTGAGGGTCGCCATTACCACCGGGCTGGTGGTGTACCTCGTCGGAGGAAGCGGCAGCTGTGCCGTCCCCAGGCTAGTGCCCACACAGGATGCCAGCTCCAGCCTCTTCCACGCCGCCCCCCTCCCCCTCCATTACCCACTTACGTATCATCGCCCCGTTGGCAGCCCAATAGTACCCACATAAGTTTGGCAATGCTAACCGCCCCCCCTGTCCCTGCTCCGCTCCATGAACACCGTTAGGAGGAACGTCTTCACCCAAAGGGTTGTGAATCTCTGGAATTCCTAGCCCAGTGAAGCAGTTGAGGCTCCTCTAAACGTTTTTAAGAAAAAGATAGATGCCTTTCTAAAGAATAAAGGGATTCGGGGATATGGTGTACGGGACGGAGAGTGGAGCTGAGTCCACAAAGACGTGCCATGATCTCATTAAATGGCGGAGCAGGCTCGAGGGGCCAGATGGCCTACTGCTGCACCTAGTTCTTATTTTCTCACTCTCGGGGTCTTCTTCACCCATACAAACCACATAATACTCCTGTTAACCTACTTAAAGATGGCTTTCGGGATCAGGATGGGGAGGCACAGGAGATGGGGTGGGGAGAGGGTCACTCTGTGGGGGTGGGGAGAGGGACACTCTGTGGGGGTGGGGAGAGGGTCACTCTGTGGGGTGGGGAGAGGGTCACTGCGGTGGGCTGGGGAGAGGGTCACTGCGGTGGGGGTGGGGAGAGGGTCACTGCGGTGGGGAGGGGGAGAGGGTCACACTGCGGTGGGGGTGGGGAGAGGGTCACTCTGCGCGGTGGGGTGGGGAGAGGGTCACTCTGCGCGGTGGGGGTGGGGAGAGGGTCACTCTGCGCAGTGGGGGTAGGGAGAGGGTCACTCTGTGCGGTGGGGGTGGGGAGAGGGTCACTGCACGGTGGGGGTGGGGAGAGGGACACTGCGCGGTGGGGGTGGGGAGAGGGTCACTGCGGGGTGGGGGTAGGGAGAGGGTCACTCTGTGCGGTGGGGGTGGGGAGAGGGTCACTCTGGGGTGGGGAGAGGGTCACACCGGGGTGGGGAGAGGGTCACTCTGTGCGGTGGGGGTGGGGAGAGGGCCACTGTGCGGTGGGGGTGGGGAGAGGGTCCCTCTGTGCGGTGGGGGTGGGGAGAGGGTCACTTTGTGGGGGTGGGGAGAGGATCACTCTGTGCGGTGGGGGTGGAGAGAGGGTCACTCTGGGGTGGGGGTGGGGAGAGGGTCACTCTGCATGGTGGGGGTGGGGAGAGGGACACTACGGTGGGGGTGGGGAGAGGGTCACTGTGTGGGGTGGGGGTGGGGAGAGGGTCACTGTGCGGTGGGGGTGGGGAGAGGGTCACTCTGTGCGGTGGGGGTGGAGAGAGGGTCACTCTGGGGTGGGGGTGGGGAGAGGGTCACTCTGCGTGGTGGGGGTGGGGAGAGGGACACTGCGGTGGGGGTGGGGAGAGGGTCACTCTGTGGGGTGGGGGTGGGGAGAGGGTCACTGTGCGGTGGTGGTGGGGAGAGGGTCACTCTGTGCGGTGGGGGTGGGGAGAGGGACACTCTGTGCGGTGGGGGTGGGGAGAGGGTCACTCTGTGCGGTGGGGGTGGGGAGAGGGTCACTCTGGGGTGGGGGTGGGGAGAGGGTCACTCTGTGCGGTGGGGGTGGGGAGAGGGTCACTGTGCGGTGGGGGTGGGGAGAGGGTCACTCTGTGCGGTGGGGGTGGGGAGAGGGTCACTCTGTGCGGTGGGGGTGGGGAGAGTTTCACTCTGCGGCGGGGGTGGGGAGAGGGTCACTCGGGTGGGGGTGGGGAGAGGGTCACTCTGCGTGGTGGGGGTGGGGAGAGGGACACTGTGCGGTGGGGGTGGGGAGAAGGTCATTCGGGTGGATGTGGGGAGAGGGTCACTATGTGCGGCGGGTTGGGGAGAGGGTCACTCTGTGGTGGGGGTGGGGAGAGGGTCACTCTGCGCGGTGGGGGTGGAGAGAGGGTCACTCTGGGGTGGGGGTGGGGAGAGGGTCACTCTGCATGGTGGGGGTGGGGAGAGGGTCACTCTGGGGTGGGGAGAGGGTCACTCTGTGCGGTGGGGGTGGGGAGAGGGTCACTCTGCGGTGGGGGTGGGGAGAAGGTCATTCGGGCGGATGTGGGGAGAGGGTCACTATGCGGTGGGGGTGGGGAGAGGGTCACTCGGGTGGGGGTGGGGAGAGGGTCACTCTGTGCGGCGGGTTGGGGAGAGGGTCACTCTGTGGTGGGGGTGGGGAGAGGGTCACTGTGCGGTGGGGGTGGGGAGAGGGTCACTCTGCGCGGTGGGGGTGAGGAGAGGGTCACTCTGCGCGGTGGGGGTGGGGAGAGGGTCACTGCGGGGTGGGGAGAGGGTCACTCTGTGCGGTGGGGGTGGGGAGAGGGTCACTCTGTGGGGTGGGGAGAGGGTCACTCTGTGCTGTGTGGGTGGGGGTGGGGAGAGTGTCATTCTGTGGGGGTGGGGAGAGAGACACGGGGTGGGGGTGGTTAGAGGGTCACTCTGTGGGGGTGGGGAGAGGATCACTCTGTGCGGTGGGGGTGGGGAGTGGGTCACTCTGTGCGGTGGGGGTGGGGAGAGGGTCACTCTGCGGGGTGGGGAGAGTGTCACTGTGGGGTGGGGAGAGGGTCACTCTGCGGTGGGGGAGTGGAGAGGGTCACTCTGGGGTGGGGGTGGGGAGAGGGTCACTCTGTGCGGTAGGGGTGGGGAGAGGGTCACTCTGTTCGGTGGGGTGGGGAGAGGGTCACTCTGTGCGGTGGGGGTGGGGAGAGGGTCACTCTGCGCGGTGGGGGTGGGGAGAGGGTCACTCTGTGCGGTGGGGAGAGGGTCACTCTGTGGGGTGGGGAGAGGGTCACTCTGCGGTGGGGGAGTGGAGAGGGTCACTCTGGGGTGGGGGTGGGGAGAGGGTCACTCTGAGCGGTGGGGGTGGGGAGATGGTCACTGTGCGGTGGGGGTGGGGAGAGGGTCACTCTGCGGTGGGGGTGGGGAGAGGGTCACTCTGCGTGGTGGGGGTGGGGAGAGGGTCACTGTGCGGTGGGGGTGGGGAGAGGGTCACTCTGGGGTGGGGGTGGGGAGAGCCACTGTGCGGTGGGGGTGGGGAGAGGGTCCCTCTGTGCGCTGGGGGTGGGGAGAGGGTCACTCTGGGGTGGGGGTGGGGAGAGGGTCACTCTGCGGTGGGGGTGGGGAGAGGGTCACTCTGTGCGTTGGGGGTGGGGAGAGGGTCACTCTGGGGTGGGGGTGGGGAGAGGGTCACTCTGCGGTGGGGGTGGGGAGAGGGTCGCTGCGCGGTGGGGATGGGGAGAGGGTCACTCTGTGCGGTGGGGTGGGGAGAGGGTCACTCTGGGGTGGGGAGAGGGTCACTCTGTGCGGTGGGGGTGTGGAGAGGGTCACTGCGTGGTGGGGGTGGGGAGAGGGTCACTGTGCGGTGGGGGTGGGGAGAAGGTCATTCGGGTGGGTGTGGGGAGAGGGTCACTCTGCGGTGGGGGTGGGGAGAGGGTCACTCTCTGCGGTGGGGGTGGGGAGAGGGTCACTCGGGTGGGGGTGGGGAGAGGGTCACTCTGTGGTGGGGGTGGGGAGAGGGTCACTCTGGGGTGGGGGTGGGGAGAGGGTCACTGTGCGGTCGGGGTGGGGAGAGGGTCACTCTGTGGTGGGGGTGGGGAGAGGGTCACTGTGCGGTGGGGGTGGGGAGAGGGTCACTCTGTGGGGTGGGGGTGGGCAGAGGGTCACTCTGTGCGGTGGGATTGGGGAGAGGGTCACTCTGCGTGGTGGGGGTGGGGAGAGGGACACCCCGGTGGGGGTGGGGAGAGGGTCACTCTGTGCGGTGGGGGTGGGGAGAGGGTCACTGTGCGGTGGGGGTGGGGAGAGGGTCAATCTGGGGTGGGGGTGGGGAGAGGTTCACTCTGGGGTGGGGGTGGGGAGAGGGTCACTGCGGTGGGGGTGGGGAGAGGGTCACTCTGCGTGGTGGGGGTGGGGAGAGGGACACCCCGGTGGGGGTGGGGAGAGGGTCACTCTGTGCGGTGGGGGTGGGGAGAGGGTCACTCTGGGGTGGGGGTGGGGAGAGGGTCACTCTGGGGTGGGGGTGGGGAGAGGGTCACTCGGGTGGGGGTGGTTAGAGGGTCACTCTGTGGGGGTGGGGAGAGGATCACTCTGTGCGGTGGGGGTGGGGAGAGGGTCACTCTGCGGGGTGGGGGTGGGAAGAGGGTCACTCTGGGGTGGGGTGAGGGTCATTCTGGGGTTGAGGTGGGGAGAGGGTCACTCTTGGGTGGGGGCGGGGAGACGGTCACTTTGCGCGGTGGGGGTGGGGAGAGGGTCACTCTGTGCGGTGGGGGTGGGGAGAGCGGTCACTCTGCGGTGGGGGTGGGGAGAGGGTCACTCTGTGCGGTGGGGGTGGGGAGAGGGTCACTCTGCGCGGTGGGGGTGGGGAGAGGGTCACTCTGTGCGGTGGGGGTGGGGAGAGGCTCACTCTGGGGTGGGGAGAGGGTCACTCTGCGTGGTGGGGGTGGGGAGAGGGTCACTGCGGTGGGGGTGGGGAGAGGGTCACTCTGTGTGGTGGGGGTGGGGAGAGGGTCACTCTGGGGTGGGGGTGGGGAGAGGGTCACTGTGCGGTGGGGGTGGGGAGAGGGTCACTCTGTGCGGTGGGGGTGGGGAGAGGGTCACTGCGGTGGGGGTGGGGAGAGGGTCACTCTGGGGTGGGGGTGGGGAGAGGGTCACTCTGTGCGGTGGGGGTGGGGAGAGGGTCACTGCGGTGGGGGTGGGGAGAGGGTCACTCTGTGCGGTGGGGGTGGGGAGACTTTCACTCTCTGCGGTGGGGGTGGGGAGAGGGTCACTCGGGTGGGGGTGGGGAGAGTGTCATTCTGTGCGGTGGGGGTGGGGAGATGGTCACTCTGTGCGGTGGGGGTGGGGAGAAGGTCATTCGGGTGGATGTGGGGAGAGGGTCACTCTGTGGTGGGGGTGGGGAGAGGGTCACTCTGCGCGGTGGGGGTGGAGAGAGGGTCACTCTGGGGTGGGGGTGGGGAGAGGGTCACTCTGCATGGTGGGGGTGGGGAGAGGGTCACTCTGGGGTGGGGAGAGGGTCACTCTGTGCGGTGGGGGTGGGGAGAGGGTCACTCTGCGTGGTGGGGGTGGGGAGAGGGTCACTCTGCGTGGTGGGGGTGGGGAGAGGGTCACTGTGCGGTGGGGGTGGGGAGAAGGTCATTCGGGCGGATGTGGGGAGAGGGTCACTATGCGGTGGGGGTGGGGAGAGGGTCACTCGGGTGGGGGTGGGGGAGAGGGTCACTCTGTGCGGCGGGTTGGGGAGAGGGTCACTCTGTGGTGGGGGTGGGGAGAGGGTCACTGTGCGGTGTGGGTGGGGAGAGGGTCACTCTGCGCGGTGGGGGTGAGGAGAGGGTCGCTGCGCGGTGGGGGTGGGGAGAGGGTCACTCTGTGCGGTGGGGTGGGGAGAGGGTCACTCTGGGGTGGGGAGAGGGTCACTCTGTGCGGTGGGGGTGGGGAGAGGGTCACTCTGCGTGGTGGGGGTGGGGAGAGGGTCACTCTGGGGTGGGGGTGGGGAGAGGGTCACTCGGGTGGGGGTGGTTAGAGGGTCACTCTGTGGGGGTGGGGAGAGGATCACTCTGTGCGGTGGGGGTGGGGAGAGGGTCACTCTGCGGGGTGGGGGTGGGAAGAGGGTCACTCTGGGGTGGGGAGAGGGTCATTCTGGGGTTGAGGTGGGGAGAGGGTCACTCTTGGGTGGGGGCGGGGAGACGGTCACTTTGCGCGGTGGGGGTGGGGGAGAGGGTCACTCTGTGCGGTGGGGGCGGGGAGAGCGTCACTCTGCGGTGGGGGTGGGGAGAGGGTCACTCTGTGCGGTGGGGGTGGGGAGAGGGTCACTCTGCGCGGTGGGGGTGGGGAGAGGGTCACTCTGTGCGGTGGGGGTGGGGAGAGGGTCACTCTGGGGTGGGGAGAGGGTCACTCTGCGTGGTGGGGGTGGGGAGAGGGTCACTGCGGTGGGGGTGGGGAGAGGGTCACTCTGTGTGGTGGGGGTGGGGAGAGGGTCACTCTGGGGTGGGGGTGGGGAGAGGGTCACTCTGGGGTGGGGTTGGGAAGAGTGTCACTCTGTGCGGTGGGGGTGGGGAGAGGGTCACTCTGTGCGGTGGGGGTGGGGAGAGGGTCACTGCGGTGGGGGTGGGGAGAGGGTCACTCTGGGGTGGGGGTGGGGAGAGGGTCACTCTGTGCGGTGGGGGTGGGGAGAGGGTCACTGCGGTGGGGGTGGGGAGAGGGTCACTCTGTGTGGTGGGGGTGGGGAGAGGGTCACTCTGGGGTGGGGGTGGGGAGAGGGTCACTCTGTGCGGTGGGGGTGGGGAGAGGGTCACTGCGGTGGGGGTGGGGAGAGGGTCACTCTGTGCGGTGGGGGTGGGGAGAGGGTCACTGCGGTGGGGGTGGGGAGAGGGTCACTCTGTGCGGTGGGGGTGGGGAGACTTTCACCCTCTGCGGTGGGGGTGGGGAGAGGGTCACTCGGGTGGGGGTGGGGAGAGGGTCACTCTGTGCGGTGGGGGTGGGGAGATGGTCACTCTGTGCGGTGGGGGTGGGGAGAAGGTAATTCGGGTGGATGTGGGGAGAGGGTCACTCTGTGGTGGGGGTGGGGAGAGGGTCACTCTGCGCGGTGGGGGTGGAGAGAGGGTCACTCTGGGGTGGGGGTGGGGAGAGGGTCACTCTGGGGTGGGGAGAGGGTCACTCTGTGCGGTGGGGGTGGGGAGAGGGTCACTCTGCGTGGTGGGGGTGGGGAGAGGGTCACTGTGCGGTGGGGGTGGGGAGAAGGTCATTCGGGCGGATGTGGGGAGAGGGTCACTATGCGGTGGGGGTGGGGAGAGGGTCACTCGGGTGGGGGTGGGGAGAGGGTCACTCTGTGCGGCGGGTTGGGGAGAGGGTCACTCTGTGGTGGGGGTGGGGAGAGGGTCACTGTGCGGTGGGGGTGGGGAGAGGGTCACTCTGCGCGGTGGGGGTGAGGAGAGGGTCACTCTGCGCGGTGGGGGTGGGGAGAGGGTCACTGCGGGGTGGGGGTGGGGAGAGGGTCACTCTGTGCGGTGGGGGTGGGGAGAGGGTCACTCTGTGGGGTGGGGAGAGGGTCACTCTGTGCTGTGTGGGTGGGGGTGGGGAGAGTGTCATTCTGTGGGGGTGGGGAGAGAGACACGGGGTGGGGGTGGTTAGAGGGTCACTCTGTGGGGGTGGGGAGAGGATCACTCTGTGCGGTGGGGGTGGGGAGTGGGTCACTCTGTGCGGTGGGGGTGGGGAGAGGGTCACTCTGCGGGGTGGGGAGAGTGTCACTGTGGGGTGGGGAGAGGGTCACTCTGCGGTGGGGGAGTGGAGAGGGTCACTCTGGGGTGGGGGTGGGGAGAGGGTCACTCTGTGCGGTGGGGGTGGGGAGAGGGTCACTCTGTTCGGTGGGGTGGGGAGAGGGTCACTCTGTGCGGTGGGGGTGGGGAGAGGGTCACTCTGCGGGGTGCGGGTGAGGAGAGGGTCACTCTGTGGGGTGGGGAGAGGGTCACTCTGTGGGGTGGGGAGAGGGTCACTCTGCGGTGGGAGAGTGGAGAGGGTCACTCTGGGGTGGGGGTGGGGAGAGGGTCACTCTGAGCGGTGGGGGTGGGGAGATGGTCACTGTGCGGTGGGGGTGGGGAGAGGGTCACTCTGTGGGGTGGGGAGAGGGTCACTCTGTGCTGTGTGGGTGGGGGTGGGGAGAGTGTCATTCTGTGGGGGTGGGGAGAGAGACACGGGGTGGGGGTGGTTAGAGGGTCACTCTGTGGGGGTGGGGAGAGGATCACTCTGTGCGGTGGGGGTGGGGAGTGGGTCACTCTGTGCGGTGGGGGTGGGGAGAGGGTCACTCTGCGGGGTGGGGAGAGTGTCACTGTGGGGTGGGGAGAGGGTCACTCTGCGGTGGGGGAGTGGAGAGGGTCACTCTGGGGTGGGGGTGGGGAGAGGGTCACTCTGTGCGGTGGGGGTGGGGAGAGGGTCACTCTGTTCGGTGGGGTGGGGAGAGGGTCACTCTGTGCGGTGGGGGTGGGGAGAGGGTCACTCTGCGGGGTGCGGGTGGGGAGAGGGTCACTCTGTGGGGTGGGGAGAGGGTCACTCTGTGGGGTGGGGAGAGGGTCACTCTGCGGTGGGAGAGTGGAGAGGGTCACTCTGGGGTGGGGGTGGGGAGAGGGTCACTCTGAGCGGTGGGGGTGGGGAGATGGTCACTGTGCGGTGGGGGTGGGGAGAGGGTCACTCTGCGGTGGGGGTGGGGAGAGGGTCACTCTGCGTGGTGGGGGTGGGGAGAGGGTCACTGTGCGTGGTGGGGGTGGGGAGAGGGTCACTGTGCGGTGGGGGTGGGGAGAGGGTCACTCTGGGGTGGGGGTGGGGAGAGCCACTGTGCGGTGGGGGTGGGGAGAGGGTCCCTCTGTGCGCTGGGGGTGGGGAGAGGGTCACTCTGGGGTGGGGGTGGGGAGAGGGTCACTCTGCGGTGGGGGTGGGGAGAGGGTCACTCTGTGCGCTGGGGGTGGGGAGAGGGTCACTCTGGGGTGGGGGTGGGGAGAGGGTCACTCTGCGGTGGGGGTGGGGAGAGGGTCGC
Source organism: Scyliorhinus torazame (assembly GCF_047496885.1). Classification (NCBI taxonomy): domain Eukaryota; kingdom Metazoa; phylum Chordata; class Chondrichthyes; order Carcharhiniformes; family Scyliorhinidae; genus Scyliorhinus; species Scyliorhinus torazame. The sequence goes on along the minus strand of NC_092709.1, from coordinate 354,575,229 downwards.
TGCGCGGTGGGGGTGGGGAGAGGGTCACTCTGTGCGGTGGGGTGGGGAGAGGGTCACTCTGGGGTGGGGAGAGGGTCACTCTGTGCGGTGGGGGTGGGGAGAGGGTCACTCTGCGTGGTGGGGGTGGGGAGAGGGTCACTGTGCGGTGGGGGTGGGGAGAAGGTCATTCGGGTGGGTGTGGGGAGAGGGTCACTCTGCGGTGGGGGTGGGGAGAGGGTCACTCTCTGCGGTGGGGGTGGGGAGAGGGTCACTCGGGTGGGGGTGGGGAGAGGGTCACTCTGTGGTGGGGGTGGGGAGAGGGTCACTGTGCGGTGGGGGTGGGGAGAGGGTCACTCTGTGGGGTGGGGGTGGGCAGAGGGTCACTCTGTGCGGTGGGATTGGGGAGAGGGTCACTCTGCGTGGTGGGGGTGGGGAGAGGGACACCCCGGTGGGGGTGGGGAGAGGGTCACTCTGTGCGGTGGGGGTGGGGAGAGGGTCACTCTGCGGTGGGGGTGGGGAGAGGGTCACTCTGGGGTGGGGGTGGGGAGAGGGTCACTGCGGTGGGGGTGGGGAGAGGGTCACTCTGCGTGGTGGGGGTGGGGAGAGGGACACCCCGGTGGGGGTGGGGAGAGGGTCACTCTGTGCGGTGGGGGTGGGAGAGGGTCACTCTGGGGTGGGGGTGGGGAGAGGGTCACTCTGGGGTGGGGGTGGGGAGAGGGTCACTGCGGTGGGGGTGGGGAGAGGGTCACTCGGGTGGGGGTGGTTAGAGGGTCACTCTGTGGGGGTGGGGAGAGGATCACTCTGTGCGGTGGGGGTGGGGAGAGGGTCACTCGGGTGGGGGTGGTTAGAGGGTCACTCTGTGGGGGTGGGGAGAGGATCACTCTGTGCGCTGGGGGTGGGGAGAGGGTCACTCTGGGGTGGGGGTGGGGAGAGGGTCACTCTGCGGTGGGGGTGGGGTGAGGGTCGCTGCGCGGTGGGGGTGGGGAGAGGGTCACTCTGTGCGGTGGGGTGGGGAGAGGGTCACTCTGGGGTGGGGAGAGGGTCACTCTGTGCGGTGGCGGTGGGGAGAGGGTCACTCTGCGTGGTGGGGGTGGGGAGAGGGTCATTCGGGTGGGTGTGGGGAGAGGGTCACTCTGCGGTGGGGGTGGGGAGAGGGTCACTCTCTGCGGTGGGGGTGGGGAGAGGGTCACTCGGGTGGGGGTGGGGAGAGGGTCACTCTGTGGTGGGGGTGGGGAGAGGGTCACTGTGCGGTGGGGGTGGGGAGAGGGTCACTCTGTGGGGTGGGGGTGGGCAGAGGGTCACTCTGTGCGGTGGGATTGGGGAGAGGGTCACTCTGCGTGGTGGGGGTGGGGAGAGGGACACCCCGGTGGGGGTGGGGAGAGGGTCACTCTGTGCGGTGGGGGTGGGGAGAGGGTCACTGTGCGGTGGGGGTGGGGAGAGGGTCACTCTGGGGTGGGGGTGGGGAGAGGGTCACTCTGGGGTGGGGGTGGGGAGAGGGTCACTGCGGTGGGGGTGGGGAGAGGGTCACTCTGCGTGGTGGGGGTGGGGAGAGGGACACCCCGGTGGGGGTGGGGAGAGGGTCACTCTGTGCGGTGGGGGTGGGGAGAGGGTCACTCTGGGGTGGGGGTGGGGAGAGGGTCACTCTGGGGTGGGGGTGGGGAGAGGGTCACTGCGGTGGGGGTGGGGAGAGGGTCACTCGGGTGGGGGTGGTTAGAGGGTCACTCTGTGGGGGTGGGGAGAGGATCACTCTGTGCGGTGGGGGTGGGGAGAGGGTCACTCGGGTGGGGGTGGTTAGAGGGTCACTCTGTGGGGGTGGGGAGAGGATCACTCTGTGCGGTGGGGGTGGGGAGAGGGTCACTCTGTGCGGTGGGGGTGGGGAGAGGGCCACTGTGCGGTGGGGGTGGGGAGAAGGTCATTCGGGTGGGTGTGGGGAGAGGGTCACTCTGCGGTGGGGGTGGGGAGAGGGTCACTCGGGTGGGGGTGGGGAGAGGGTCACTCTGTGCGGCGGGTTGGGGAGAGGGTCACTCTGCGGTGGGGGTGGGGAGAGGGTCACTCTGTGCGGTGGGGGAGGGGAGAGGGTCACTGTGCGGTGGGGGTGGGGAGAGGGTCACTCTGCGCGGTGGGGGTCGGGAGAGGGTCACTCTGCGCGGTGGGGGTTGGGGAGAGGGTCACTGCGGGGTGGGGGTGGGGAGAGGGTCACTCGGTGGGGTGGGGAGAGGGTCACTCTGTGCAGTGGGGGTGGGGAGAGGGTCACTCTGGGGTGGGGAGAGGGTCACTCTGTGCGGTGGGGGTTTGGAGAGGGTCACTCTGCGGGGTGGGGGTGGGGAGAGGGTCACTCTGTGGGGTGGGGAGAGGGTCACTCTGCGGTGGGGGAGTGGAGAGAGTCACTCTGGGGTGGGGGTGGGGAGAGGGTCACTCTGTGCGGTGGGGGTGGGGAGAGGGTCACTGTGCGGTGGGGGTGGGGAGAGGGTCACTCTGCGGTGGGGGTGGGGAGAGGGTCACTGTGCGGTGGGGGTGGGGAGAGGGTCACTCTGTGCTATGGGGGTGGGGAGAGGGTCACTCTGCGCGGTGGGGGTGGGGAGAGGGTCACTCTGTGCAGTGGGGGTCGGGAGAGGGTCACGCTGCGCGGTGGGGGTTGGGGAGAGGGTCACTGCGGGGTGGGGGTGGGGAGAGGGTCACTCTGTGCGGTGGGGGTGGGGAGAGGGTCACTCTGTGGGGTGGGGAGAGGGTCACTCTGTGCGGTGTGGGTGGGGGTGGGGAGAGTGTCATTCTGTGGGGGTGGGGAGAGAGACACGGGGTGGGGGTGGTTAGAGGGTCACTCAGTGGGGGTGGGGAGAGGATCACTCTGTGCGGTGGGGGTGGGGAGTGGGTCACTCTGTGCGGTGGGGGTGGGGAGAGGGTCACTCTGGGGTGGGGAGAGGGTCCCTCTGTGCGGTGGCGGTGGGGAGAGGGTCACTCTGCGGGGTGGGGAGAGGGTCACTCTGTGGGGTGGGGAGAGGGTCACTTTGCGGTGTGGGAGTGGAGAGGGTCACTCTGGGGTGGGGGTGTGGAGAGGGTCACTCTGGGGTGGGGGTGTGGAGAGGGTCACTGTGCGGTGGGGGTGGGGAGAGGGTCACTCTGGGTTGGGGGTGTGGAGAGGGTCACTCTGTGCGGTGGGGGTGGGGAGAGGGTCACTCGGTGGGGTGGGGAGAGGGTCACTCTGTGCAGTGGGGGTGGGGAGAGGGTCACTCTGGGGTGGGGAGAGGGTCACTCTGTGCGGTGGGGGTTTGGAGAGGGTCACTCTGCGGGGTGGGGGTGGGGAGAGGGTCACTCTGTGGGGTGGGGAGAGGGTCACTCTGCGGTGGGGGAGTGGAGAGAGTCACTCTGGGGTGGGGGTGGGGAGAGGGTCACTCTGTGCGGTGGGGGTGGGGAGAGGGTCACTGTGCGGTGGGGGTGGGGAGAGGGTCACTCTGCGGTGGGGGTGGGGAGAGGGTCACTGTGCGGTGGGGGTGGGGAGAGGGTCACTCTGCGCGGTGGGGGTGGGGAGAGGGTCACTCTGTGCAGTGGGGGTCGGGAGAGGGTCACGCTGCGCGGTGGGGGTGGAGAGAGGGTCACTCTGGGGTGGGGGTGGGGAGAGGGTCACTCTGCGTGGTGGGGGTGGGGAGAGGGTCACTCTGTGGGGTGGGGAGAGGGTCACTCTGTGCGGTGTGGGTGGGGGTGGGGAGAGTGTCATTCTGTGGGGGTGGGGAGAGAGACACGGGGTGGGGGTGGTTAGAGGGTCACTCAGTGGGGGTGGGGAGAGGATCACTATGTGCGGTGGGGGTAGGGAGTGGGTCACTCTGTGCGGTGGGGGTGGGGAGAGGGTCACTCTGGGGTGGGGAGAGGTTCCCTCTGTGCGGTGGCGGTGGGGAGAGGGTCACTCTGCGGGGTGGGGAGAGGGTCACTCTGTGGGGTGGGGAGAGGGTCACTTTGCGGTGGGGGAGTGGAGAGGGTCACTCTGGGGTGGGGGTGTGGAGAGGGTCACTCTGGGGTGGGGGTGTGGAGAGGGTCACTCTGTGCGGTGGGGGTGGGGAGAGGGTCACTCTGGGTTGGGGGTGTGGAGAGGGTCACTCGGTGGGGTGGGGAGAGGGTCACTCTGTGCAGTGGGGGTGGGGAGAGGGTCACTGTGCGGTGGGGTGGGGTTGGGGAGAGGGTCACTCTGCGTGGTGGGGGTGGGGAGAGGGCCACTGTGCGGTGGGGGTGGGGAGAAGGTCATTCGGGTGGGTGTGGGGAGAGGGTCACTCTGCGGTGGGGGTGGGGAGAGGGTCACTGTGCGGTGGGGGTGGGGAGAAGGTCACTCTGCGCGGTGGGGGTGAGGAGAGGGTCACTCTGCGCGGTGGGGGTTGGGGAGAGGGTCACTCTGTGCGGTGGGGGTGGGGAGAGGGTCACTCTGTGGGGTGGGGAGAGGGTCACTCTGTGCAGTGTGGGTGGGGGTGGGGAGAGTGTCATTCTGTGGGGGTGGGGAGAGAGACACGGGGTGGGGGTGGTTAGACGGTCACTCAGTGGGGGTCGGGAGAGGATCACTCTGTGCGGTGGGGGTGGGGAGTGGGTCACTCTGTGCGGTGGGGGTGGGGAGAGGGTCACTCTGGGGTGGGGAGAGGGTCCCTCTGTGCGGTGGCGGTGGGGAGAGGGTCACTCTGCGGGGTGGGGAGAGGGTCACTCTGCGGGGTGGGGAGAGGGTCACTCTGTGGGGTGGGGAGAGGGTCACTTTGCGGTGGGGGAGTGGAGAGGGTCACTCTGGGGTGGGGGTGTGGAGAGGGTCACTCTGGGGTGGGGGTGTGGAGAGGGTCACTGTGCGGTGGGGGTGGGGAGAGGGTCACTCTGGGTTGGGGGTGGGGAGAGGGTCACTCTGCGCGGTGGGGGTGGGGAGAGGGTCACTCTGTGCAGTGGGGGTCGGGAGAGGGTCACGCTGCGCGGTGGGGGTGGAGAGAGGGTCACTCTGGGGTGGGGGTGGGGAGAGGGTCAGTCTGCGTGGTGGGTGTGGGGAGAGGGTCACTCTGTGGGGTGGGGAGAGGGTCACTCTGTGCGGTGTGGGTGGGGGTGGGGAGAGTGTCATTCTGTGGGGGTGGGGAGAGAGACACGGGGTGGGGGTGGTTAGAGGGTCACTCAGTGGGGGTGGGGAGAGGATCACTCTGTGCGGTGGGGGTGGGGAGTGGGTCACTCTGTGCGGTGGGGGTGGGGAGAGGGTCACTCTGGGGTGGGGAGAGGGTCCCTCTGTGCGGTGGCGGTGGGGAGAGGGTCACTCTGCGGGGTGGGGAGAGGGTCACTCTGTGGGGTGGGGGTGTGGAGAGGGTCACTCTGTGCGGTGGGGGTGGGGAGAGGGTCACTCTGGGTTGGGGGTGTGGAGAGGGTCACTCTGTGCAGTGGGGGTGGGGAGAGGGTCACTCTGGGGTGGGGAGAGGGTCACTCTGTGCGGTGGGGGTGGGGAGAGGGTCACTCTGCGGGGTGGGGGTGGGGAGAGTCACTCTGGGGTGGGGGTGGGGAGAGGGTCACTCTGTGCGGTGGGGGTGGGGAGAGGGTCACTGTGCGGTGGGGGTGGGGAGAGGGTCACTCTGTGCGGTGGGGGTGGGGAGAGGGTCACTCTGTGCAGTGGGGGTCGGGAGAGGGTCACGCTGCGCGGTGGGGGTGGAGAGAGGGTCACTCTGGGGTGGGGGTGGGGAGAGGGTCACTGCGTGGTGGGGGTGGGGAGAGGGTCACTCTGTGCGGTGGGGGTGGAGAAAGGGTCACTCTGGGGTGGGGGTGGGGAGAGGGTCACTCTGCGTGGTGGGGGTGGGGAGAGGGTCACTCTGTGCGGTGGGGGTGGGGAGAGGGTTACTCTGTGCGGTGGAGGTGGGGAGAGGATCACTCTGTGCGGTGGGGGTGGGGCGAGGGTCACTCTGTGCGGTGGGGGTGGGGAGAGGGTCACTGTGTGGTGGGGGTGGAGAGTGGGTCACTCTGGGGTGGGTGTGGGGAGAGGATCACTCTGTGCGGTGGGGGTGGGGAGAGGGTCACTCTGTGGGGTGGGGAGAGTGTCACTCTGTGCGGTGGGGGTGGGGAGAGGGCCACTCTGCGGGGTGGGGGTGGGGAGAGGGTCACTGTGGGGTGGGGAGAGGGTCACTCTGTGCGGTGGGGGTGGGGAGAGTCACTGCGCGTTGGGGGTGGGGAGAGGGTCACTCTGTGCGGTGGGGGTAGGGAGAGGGTCACTCTGTGCGTGGGGGTGGGGAGATGGTCACTCGGGTGGGGGTGGGGAGAGGGTCATTCTGTGGGGGTGGGGAGAGGGACACGGGGTGGGGGTGGTTAGAGGGTCACTCTGCGGGGGTGGGGAGAGGGTCACTCTGTGGGGGTGGGGAGAGGATCACTCTGTGCGGTGGGGGTGGGGAGAGGATCACTCTGTGCGGTGGGGGTGGGGAGAGGGTCACGCTGTGCGGTGGGGGTGGGGAGAGGGTCACTGTGGGGTGGGGGTGGGGAGAGGGTCACTCTGTGCGGTGGGGGTGGGGAGAGGGTCACTCTGTGCGGTGGGGTTGGGGAGAGGGTCACTCTGTGCGGTGGGGGTGGGGAGAGGATCACTCTGTGCGGTGGGGGTGGGGAGAGGGTCACTCTGTGCGGTGGGGGTGGGGAGAGGGTCACGCTGTGCGGTGGGGGTGGGGAGAGGGTCACTGTGGGGTGGGGGTGGGGAGAGGGTCACTGCGGTGGGGGTGGGGAGAGGGTCACTCTGTGCGGTGGGGGTGGGGAGAGGGTCACTGTGGGGTGGGGGTGGGGAGAGGGTCACTGTGCGGTGGGGGTGGGGAGAATGTCACTGTGCGGTGGGGGTGGGGAGAGGGTCACTCTGGGGTGGGGAGAGGGTCACTCTGTGCGGTGGGGGTGGGGAGAGGGTCACTCTGTGCGGTGGGGGTGGGGAGAGGGTCACTCTGTGCGGTGGGGGTGGGGAGAGGGTCACTCTGTGCTGTGGGGGTGGGGAGAGGGTCACTCTGTGCTGTGGGGGTGGGGAGAGGGTCACTCTGTGCGGTGGGGGTGGGGAGAGGGTCACTCTGCGCGGTGGGGGTGGGGAGAATGTCACTCTGTGCGGTGGGGGTGGGGGAGGGTCACTGTGCGGTGGGGGTGGGGAGAGAGTCACTCTGTGCGGTGGGGGTGGGGAGAGGGTCACTCTGCGCGGTGGGGGTGGGGAGAGGATCACTTGGGTGGGGGTGGGGAGAGGGTCACTGTGCGGTGGGGGTGGGGAGAGGGTCTCTCTGTGCGGTGGGGGTGGGGAGAGGGTCACTGTGCTGTGGGGTTGGGGAGAGGGTCACTCTGTGCGGTGGGGGTGGGGAGAGGGTCACTGTGCGGTGGGGGTGGGGAGAGGGTCACTGTGCGGTGGGGGTGGGGAGAGGGTCACTCTGTGCGGTGGGGGTGGGGAGAGGATCACTTGGGTGGGGGTGGGGAGAGGGTCACTCGGGTGGGGGTGGTTAGAGGATCACTCTGTGGGGGTGGGGAGAGGATCACTCTGTGCGGAGGGGGTGGGGAGAGGGTCACTCTGGGGTGGGGATGGGGAGAGGGTCACTCTGGGGTGGGGGTGGGGAGAGGGTCACTCTGTGCGGTGGGGAGAGGGTCACTCTGGGGTGGGGAGAGGGTCATTCTGTGCGGTGGGGGCGGGGAGAGGGTCACTCTGCGGTGGGGGCGGGGAGAGGGTCACTCTGTGCGGTGGGGAGAGGGTCACTCTGGGGTGGGGAGAGGGTCATTCTGTGCGGTGGGGGCGGGGAGAGGGTCACTCTGTGCGGTGGGGAGAGGGTCACTCTGGGGTGGGGAGAGGGTCATTCTGCGCGGTGGGGGTGGGGAGAGGGTCACTGCGGGTTGGGGGTGGGGAGAGGGTCACTCTGTGCGGTGGGGGTGGGGAGAGGGTCACTCTGTGCGGTGGGGTTGGGGAGAGGGTCACTCTGTGCGGTGGGGGTGGGGAGAGGGTCACTCTGTGCGGTGGGGAGAGGGTCACTCTGTGCGGTGTGGGTGGGGGTGGGGAGAGTGTCATTCTGTGGGGGTGGGGTGAGAGACACGGGGTGGGGGTGGTTAGAGGTTCACTCTGTGGGGGTGGGGAGAGGATCACTCTGTGCGGTGGGGGTGAGGAGTGGGTCACTCTGTGCGGTGGGGGTAGGGAGTGGGTCACTCTGCGGGGTGGGGGTGGGGATAGGGTCACTCTGGGGTGGGGAGTGGGTCCCTGTGCGGTGGGGGTGGGGTGAGGGTCACTCTGCGGGGTGGGGGTGGGGAGAGGGTCACTCTGTGGGGTGGGGAGAGGGTCACTCTGCGGTGGGGGAGTGGAGAGGGTCACTCTGGGGTGGGGGTGGGGAGAGGGTCACTCTGTGCGGTGGGGGTGGGGAGAGGGTCACTCTGTGCGGTGGGGTGGGGAGAGGGTCACTCTGTGCGGTGGGGGTGGGGAGAGGGTCACTCTGTGGGGTGGGGAGAGGGTCACTCTGTGCGGTGGGGGTGGGGAGAGGGTCACTCTGCGGGGTGGGGGTGGGGAGAGGGTCACTGTGCGGAGGGGGTGGGGAGAGGGTCACTCTGTGCAGTGGGGGTGGGGAGAGGGTCACTCTGCGGTGGGGGTCGGGAGAGGGTCACTCTGCGCGGTGGGGGTGGGGAGAGGGTCACTCTGCGGTGGGGGTCGGGAGAGGGTCACTCTGCGCGGTGGGAGTGGGGAGAGGTTCACTCTGGGGTGGGGGTGGGGAGAGGATCACTCTGTGCGGTGGGAGTGGGGAGAGGTTCACTCTGGGGTGGGGGTGGGGAGAGGGTCACTCTGCGTGGTGGGGGTGGGGAGAGGGTCACTGCGGTGGGGGTGGGGAGAGGGTCACACTGCGGTGGGGGTGGGGAGAGGGTCACTCTGTGCGGTGGGGGTGGGGAGAGGGTCACTCGGGTGGGGGTGGGGAGAGGGTCACTCTCCGGTGGGGGTGGGGAGACGGTCACTTTGCGCGGTGGGGGTGGGAAGTGGGTCACTCTGTGCGGTGGGGGTGGGGAGAGGGTCACTCTGTGGGGATGGGAGAGGGTCACTCTGTGCGGTGGGGGTGGGGAGAGGGCCACTCTTCGAGGTGGGGGTGGTTAGAGGGTCACTGTGGGGGTGGGGGTGGGGAGAGTGTCACTCTGCGCGGTGGGGGTGGGGAGAAGGTCACTCTATGCAGTGGGGTGGGGAGAGGGTCACTCTGCGCGGTGGGGGTGGGGAGAGTGTCACTCTGTGCGGTGGGGGTGGGGAGAGTGTCACTCTGCGCGGTGGGGGTGGGGAGAAGGTCACTCTGCGCGGTGGGGGTGGGGAGAGTGTCACTCTGTGCGGTGGGGGTGGGGAGAGTGTCACTCTGCGCGGTGGGGGTGGGGAGAGTGTCACTCTGTGCGGTGGGGGTGGGGAGAGTGTCACTCTGCGCGGTGGGGGTGGGGAGAGTGTCACTCTGTGGGGTGGGGACGGGGAGAGGGTCACTCTGTGGTGGGGGTGGGGAGAGGGTCACGCTGTGCGGTGGGGGTGGGGAGAGCGTCACTCTATGCAGTGGGGGTGGGGAGAGGGTCACTCTGCGCGGTGGGGGTGGGGAGAGTGTCACTCTGTGCGGTGGGGGTGGGGAGAGGGTCACTCTGTGCGGTGGGGACGGGGAGAGGGTCACTCTGTGGTGGGGGTGGGGAGAGGGTCACTGTGCGTTGGGGGTGGGGAGAGGGTCACTGTGGGGGTGGGGTTGGGGAGAGGGTCACTGTGCGGTGGGGGTGGGGAGAGGGTCACTCTGTGCGGTTGGGGTGGGGAGAGGGTCACTCTGTGCGGTGGGGGTGGGGAGAGGGTCAATCTGTGCGGTGGGGGTGGGGAGAGGGTCACTCTGTGCGGTGGGGGTGGGGTGAGGTTTACTCTGCGCGGTGGGGGTGGGGAGAGGGTCACTGTGCGGTGGGGTTGGGGAGAGGGTCACTGTGCGGTGGGGGTGGGGAGAGGGTCACTGTGCGGTGGGGTTGGGGAGAGGGTCACTCTGGGGTGGGGGTGGGGAGAGGGTCACTGTGCGGTGGGGGTGGGGAGAGGGTCACTCTATGCAGTGGGGGTGGGGAGAGTGTCTCTCTGCGCGGTGGGGGTGGGGAGAGTGTCACTCTGCGCGGTGGGGGTGGGGAGAGCGTCACTCTATGCAGTGGGGGTGGGGAGAGGGTCACTCTGCGCGGTGGGGGTGGGGAGAGTGTCACTCTGTGCGGTGGGGGTGGGGAGAGGGTCACTCTGTGCGGTGGGGACGGGGAGAGGGTCACTCTGTGGTGGGGGTGGGGAGAGGGTCACTGTGCGGTGGGGGTGGGGAGAGGGTCACTGTGGGGGTGGGGTTGGGGAGAGGGTCACTGTGCGGTGGGGGTGGGGAGAGGGTCACTCTGTGCGGTGGGGGTGGGGAGAGGGTCAATCTGTGCGGTGGGGGTGGGGAGAGGGTCACTCTGTGCGGTGGGGGTGGGGTGAGGTTTACTCTGCGCGGTGGGGGTGGGGAGAGGGTCATTGTGCGGTGGGGTTGGGGAGAGGGTCACTGTGCGGTGGGGGTGGGGAGAGGGTCACTGTGCGGTGGGGTTGGGGAGAGGGTCACTCTGGGGTGGGGGTGGGGAGAGGGTCACTGTGCGGTGGGGGTGGGGAGAGGGTCACTCTGTGCGGTGGGGGTTGGGGAGAGGGTGACTGTGCGGTGGGGGTGGGGAGAGGGTCACTCTGTGCGCTGGGGGTGGGGAGAGGGTCACTCTGTGCGGTGGGGGTGGGGAGAGGATCACTCTGTGCGTTGGGGGTGGGGAGAGGGTCACTCTGTGCGATGGGGGTGGGGAGAGGATCACTTGGGTGGGGGTGGGGAGAGGGTCACTCGGGTGGGGGTGGGGAGAGGGTCACTCTGTGGGGGTGGGGAGAGGATCACTCTGTGCGGAGTGGGTGGGGAGAGGGTCACTCTGGGGTGGGGATGGGGAGAGGGTCACTCTGGGGTGGGGGTGGGGAGAGGGTCACTCTGTGCGGTGGGGGGAGGGTCACTCTGGGGTGGGGAGAGGGTCATTCTGTGCGGTGGGGGCGGGGAGAGGGTCACTCTGTGCGGTGGGGAGAGGGTCACTCTGGGATGGGGAGAGGGTCATTCTGCGCGGTGGGGGTGGGGAGAGGGTCACTCTGTGCGGTGGGGAGGGGGTCACTCTGGGGTGGGGAGAGGGTCATTCTGTGCGGTGGGGGCGGGGAGAGGGTCACTCTGTGCGGTGGGGAGAGGGTCACTCTGGGGTGGGGAGAGGGTCATTCTGCGCGGTGGGGGTGGGGAGAGGGTCACTGCGGGTTGGGGGTGGGGAGAGGGTCACTCTGTGCGGTGTGGGTGGGGCTGGGGAGAGTGTCATTCTGTGGGGGTGGGGAGAGAGACACGGGGTGGGGGTGGTTAGAGGGTCACTCTGTGGGGGTGGGTAGAGGATCACTCTGTGCGGTGGGGGTGAGGAGTGGGTCACTCTGTGCGGTGGGGGTAGGGAGAGGGTCACTCTGTGGGGTGGGGGTGGGGATAGGGTCACTCTGGGGTGGGGAGTGGGTCCCTGTGCGGTGGGGGTGGGGTGAGGGTCACTCTGCGGGGTGGGGGTGGGGAGAGGGTCACTCTGGGGTGGGGGAGTGGAGAGGGTCACTCTGGGGTGGGGGTGGGGAGAGGGTCACTCTGTGGGGTGGGGAGAGGGTCACTCTGCGGTGGGGGAGTGGAGAGGGTCACTCTGGGGTGGGGGTGGGGAGAGGGTCACTCTGTGCAGTGGGGGTGGGGAGAGGGTCACTCTGTGGGGTGGGGAGAGGGTCACTCTGTGCGGTGGGGGTGGGGAGAGGGTCACTCTGCGGTGGGGGTGGGGAGAGGGTCACTCTGTGGGGTGGGGGTGGGGAGAGGGTCACTCTGTGGGGTGGGGAGAGGGTCACTCTGCGGTGGGGGAGTGGAGAGGGTCACTCTGGGGTGGGGGTGGGGAGAGGGTCACTCTGTGCAGTGGGGGTGGGGAGAGGGTCACTGTGCGGAGGGGGTGGGGAGAGGGTCACTCTGCGGTGGGGGTCGGGAGAGGGTCACTCTGTGCAGTGGGGGTGGGGAGAGGGTCACTCTGCGGTGGGGGTCGGGAGAGGGTCACTCTGCGCGGTGGGAGTGGGGAGAGGGTCACTGTGCGGTGGGGGTGGGGAGAGGGTCACTCTGCGGTGGGGGCCGGGAGAGGGTCACTCTGCGCGGTGGGAGTGGGGAGAGGTTCACTCTGGGGTGGGGGTGGGGAGAGGGTCACTCTGCGTGGTGGGGGTGGGGAGAGGGTCACTGCGGTGGGGGTGGGGAGAGGGTCACTCTGCGGTGGGGGTGGGGAGAGGGTCACTCTGTGCGGTGGGGGTGGGGAGAGGGTCACTCAGGTGGGGGTGGGGAGAGGGTCACTCTCCGGTGGGGGTGGGGAGACGGTCACTTTGCGCGGTGGGGGTGGGAAGTGGGTCACTCTGTGCGGTGAGGGTGGGGAGAGGGTCACTCTGTGGGGATGGGAGAGGGTCACTCTGTGCGGTGGGGGTGGGGAGAGGGCCACTCTTCGGGGTGGGGGTGGTTAGAGGGTCACTGTGGGGGTGGGGGTGGGGAGAGTGTCACTGCGCGGTGGGGGTGGGGAGAAGGTCACTCTATGCAGTGGGGTGGGGAGAGGGTCACTCTGCGCGGTGGGGGTGGGGAGAGTGTCACTCTGTGCGGTGGGGGTGGGGAGAGGGTCACTGCGGGTTGGGGGTGGGGACAGTGTCACTCTGTGCGGTGGGGGTGGGGAGAGGGTCACTCTGTGCGGTGGGGAGAGGGTCACTCTGGGGTGGGGAGAGGGTCATTCTGCGCGGTGGGGGTGGGGAGAGGGTCACTCTGTGCGGTGGAGGCGGGGAGAGGGTCACTCTGCGGTGGGGGCGGGGAGAGGGTCACTCTGTGCGGTGGGGAGAGGGTCACTCTGGGGTGGGGAGAGGGTCATTCTGTGCGGTGGGGGCGGGGAGAGGGTCACTCTGTGCGGTGGGGAGAGGGTCACTCTGGGGTGGGGAGAGGGTCATTCTGCGCGGTGGGGGTAGGGAGAGGGTCACTCTGTGCGGTGGGGAGAGGGTCACTCTGGGGTGGGGAGAGGGTCATTCTGCGCGGTGGGGGTGGGGAGAGGGTCACTGCGGGTTGGGGGTGGGGAGAGGGTCACTCTGTGCGGTGGGGAGAGGGTCACTCTGTGCGGTGTGGGTGGGGCTGGGGAGAGTGTCATTCTGTGGGGGTGGGGAGAGAGACACGGGGTGGGGGTGGTTAGAGGGTCACTCTGTGGGGGTGGGGAGAGGATCACTCTGTGCGGTGGGGGTGAGGAGTGGGTCACTCTGTGCGGTGGGGGTAGGGAGAGGGTCACTCTGTGCGGTGGGGGTGAGGAGTGGGTCACTCTGTGCGGTGGGGGTAGGGAGAGGGTCACTCTGCGGGGTGGGGGTGGGGATAGGGTCACTCTGGGGTGGGGAGTGGGTCCCTGTGCGGTGGGGGTGGGGTGAGGGTCACTCTGCGGGGTGGGGGTGGGGAAAGGGTCACTCTGTGGGGTGGGGAGAGGGTCACTCTGCGGTGGGGGAGTGGAGAGGGTCACTCTGGGGTGGGGGTGGGGAGAGGGTCACTCTGTGGGGTGGGGAGAGGGTCACTCTGCGGTGGGGGAGTGGAGAGGGTCACTCTGGGGTGGGGGTGGGGAGAGGGTCACTCTGTGCGGTGGGGGTGGGGAGAGGGTCACTGTGCGGAGGGGGTGGGGAGAGGGTCACTCTGTGCGGTGGGGTGGGGAGAGGGTCACTCTGTGCGGCGGGGGTGGGGAGAGGGTCACTCTGTGGGGTGGGGAGAGGGTCACTCTGTGCGGTGGGGGTGGGGAGAGGGTCACTCTGCGGGGTGGGGGTGGGGAGAGGGTCACTCTGTGGGGTGGGGAGAGGGTCACTCTGCGGTGGGGGAGTGGAGAGGGTCACTCTGGGGTGGGGGTGGGGAGAGGGTCACTCTGTGCGGTGGGGGTGGGGAGAGGGTCACTGTGCGGAGGGGGTGGGGAGAGGGTCACTCTGTGCAGTGGGGGTGGGGAGAGGGTCACTCTGCGGTGGGGGTCGGGAGAGGGTCACTCTGCGCGGTGGGAGTGGGGAGAGGGTCACTCTGTGCGGTGGGGGTGGGGAGAGGGTCACTCTGCGGTGGGGGCCGGGAGAGGGTCACTCTGCGCGGTGGGAGTGGGGAGAGGTTCACTCTGGGGTGGGGGTGGGGAGAGGGTCACTCTGCGTGGTGGGGGTGGGGAGAGGGTCACTGCGGTGGGGGTGGGGAGAGGGTCACTCTGCAGTGGGGGTGGGGAGAGGGTCACTCTGTGCGGTGGGGGTGGGGAGAGGGTCACTCGGGTGTGTGTGGGGAGAGGGTCACTCTCCGGTGGGGGTGGGGAGACCGTCACTTTGCGCGGTGGGGGTGGGAAGTGGGTCACTCTGTGCGGTGGGGGTGGGGAGAGGGTCACTCTGTGGGGATGGGAGAGGGTCACTCTGTGCGGTGGGGGTGGGGAGAGGGCCTCTCTTCGGGGTGGGGGTGGTTAGAGGGTCACTGTGGGGGTGGGGGTGGGGAGAGTGTCACTCTGCGCGGTGGGGGTGGGGAGAAGGTCACTCTATGCAGTGGGGTGGGGAGAGGGTCACTCTGCGCGGTGGGGGTGGGGAGAGTGTCACTCTGTGCGGTGGGGGTGGGGAGAGGGTCACTCTGTGCGGTGGGGACGGGGAGAGGGTCACTGTGCGTTGGGGACGGGGAGAGGGTCACTCTGTGGTGGGGGTGGGGAGAGGGTCACTGTGCGGTGGGGATGGGGAGAGGGTCACTGTGCGGTGGGGGTGGGGAGAGGGTCACTGTGGGGGTGGGGGTGGGGAGAGGGTCACTGTGCGGTGGGGGTGGGGAGAGTGTCACTCTGCGCGGTGGGGGTGAGGAGAGGGTCACTCTGTGCGGTGGGGGTGGGGAGAGGGTCACTCTGTGCGGTGGGGGTTGGGGAGAGGGTCACTGTGCGGTGGTGGTGGGGAGAGGGTCACTCTGTGCGGTGGGGGTGGGGAGAGGGTCACTCTGGGGTGGGGAGAGGGTCACTCTGTGCGGTGGGGGTGGGGAGAGGGTCACTCTGCGGGGTGGGGGTGGGGAGAGGGTCACTCTGTGGGGTGGGGAGAGGGTCACTCTGCGGTGGGGGAGTGGAGAGGGTCACTCTGGGGGTGGGGGTGGGGAGAGGGTCACTCTGTGCGGTGGGGGTGGGGAGAGGGTCACTCTGTGCGGTGGGGTGGGGAGAGGGTCACTCTGTGCGGTGGGGGTGGGGAGAGGGTCACTCTGTGGGGTGGGGAGAGGGTCACTCTGTGCGGTGGGGGTGGGGAGAGGGTCACTCTGCGGGGTGGGGGTGGGGACAGGGTCACTCTGTGGGGTGGGGAGAGGGTCACTCTGCGGTGGGGGAGTGGAGAGGGTCACTCTGGGGTGGGGGTGGGGAGAGGGTCACTCTGTGCGGTGGGGGTGGGGAGAGGGTCACTGTGCGGAGGGGGTGGGGAGAGGGTCACTCTGTGCAGTGTGGGTGGGGAGAGGGTCACTCTGCGGTGGGGGTCGGGAGAGGGTCACTCTGCGCGGTGGGAGTGGGGAGAGGGTCACTCTGTGCGGTGGGGGTGGGGAGAGGGTCACTCTGCGCGGTGGGAGTGGGGAGAGGTTCACTCTGGGGTGGGGGTGGGGAGAGGGTCACTCTGCGTGGTGGGGGTGGGGAGAGGGTCACTGCGGTGGGGGTGGGGAGAGGGTCACTCTGGGGTGGGGGTGGGGAGAGGGTCACTCTGCGTGGTGGGGGTGGGGAGAGGGTCACTGCGGTGGGGGTGGGGAGAGGGTCACTCTGCAGTGGGGGTGGGGAGAGGGTCACTCTGTGCGGTGGGGGTGGGGAGAGGGTCACTCGGGTGTGGGTGGGGAGAGGGTCACTCTCCGGTGGGGGTGGGGAGACCGTCACTTTGCGCGGTGGGGGTGGGAAGTGGGTCACTCTGTGCGGTGGGGAGAGGGTCACTCTGTGGGGATGGGAGAGGGTCACTCTGTGCGGTGGGGGTGGGGAGAGGGCCACTCTTCGGGGTGGGGGTGGTTAGAGGGTCACTGTGGGGGTGGGGGTGGGGAGAGTGTCACTCTGCGCGGTGGGGGTGGGGAGAAGGTCACTCTATGCAGTGGGGTGGGGAGAGGGTCACTCTGCGCGGTGGGGGTGGGGAGAGGGTCACTCTGTGGTGGGGGTGGGGAGAGGGTCACTGTGCGGTGGGGATGGCGAGAGGGTCACTGTGCGGTGGGGGTGGGGAGAGGGTCACTGTGGGGGTGGGGGTGGGGAGAGGGTCACTGTGCGGTGGGGGTGGGGAGAGTGTCACTCTGCGCGGTGGGGGTGAGGAGAGGGTCACTCTGTGCGGTGGGGGTGGGGAGAGGGTCACTCTGCGGTGGGGGTTGGGGAGAGGGTCACTGTGCGGTGGTGGTGGGGAGAGGGTCACTCTGTGCGGTGGGGGTGGGGAGAGGATCACTTGGGTGGGGGTGGGGAGAGGGTCACTCGGGTGGGGGTGGTTAGAGGATCACTCTGTGGGGGTGGGGAGAGGATCACTCTGTGCGGTGGGGGTGGGGAGAGGGTCACTCTGTGCGGTGGGGGTGGGGAGAGGATCACTTGGGTGGGGGTGGGGAGAGGGTCACTCGGGTGGGGGTGGTTAGAGGATCACTCTGTGGGGGTGGGGAGAGGATCACTCTGCGTGGTGGGGGTGGTTAGAGGGTCACTCTGTGGGGGTGGGGAGAGGATCACTCTGTGCGGAGGGGGTGGGGAGAGGGTCACTGTGCGGTGGGGGTGGGGAGAGGGTCACTCTGTGGGGGTGGGGAGAGGGTCACTCTGGGGTGGGGGTGGGGAGAGGGTCACTCTGGGGTGGGGAGAGGGTCATTCTGTGCGGTGGGGGCGGGGAGAGGGTCACTCTGTGCGGTGGGGAGAGGGTCACTCTGGGGTGGGGAGAGGGTCATTCTGCGCGGTGGGGGTGGGGAGAGGGTCACTCTGCGCGGTGGGGGTGGGGAGAGGGTCACTGCGGGTTGGGGGTGGGGAGAGGGTCACTCTGTGATGTGGGGAGAGGGTCACTCTGTGCGGTGTGGGTGGGGGTGGGGAGAGTGTCATTCTGTGGGGGTGGGGAGAGAGACACGGGGTGGGGGTGGTTAGAGGGTCACTCTGTGGGGGTGGGGAGAGGATCACTCTGTGCGGTGGGGGTGAGGAGTGGGTCACTCTGTGCGGTGGGGGTAGGGAGAGGGTCACTCTGCGGGGTGGGGGTGGGGATAGGGTCACTCTGGGGTGGGGAGTGGGTCCCTGTGCGGTGGGGGTGGGGTGAGGGTCACTCTGCGGGGTGGGGAGAGGGTCACTCTGTGGGGTGGGGAGAGGGTCACACTGTGGTGGGGGAGTGGAGAGGGTCACTCTGGGGTGGGGGTGGGGAGAGGGTCACTCTGTGCGGTGGGGGTGTGGAGAGGGTCACTCTGTGCGGTGGGGTGGGGAGAGGGTCACTCTGTGCGGTGGGGGTGGGGAGAGGGTCACTCTGTGGGGTGGGGAGAGGGTCACTCTGTGCGGTGGGGGTGGGGAGAGGGTCACTCTGCGGGGTGGGGGTGGGGAGAGGGTCACTCTGTGGGGTGGGGAGAGGGTCACTCTGCGGTGGGGGAGTGGAGAGGGTCACTCTGGGGTGGGGGTGGGGAGAGGGTCACTCTGTGCAGTGGGGGTGGGGAGAGGGTCACTCTGCGGTGGGGGTCGGGAGAGGGTCACTCTGCGCGGTGGGAGTGGGGAGAGGGTCACTCTGCGGTGGGGGTCGGGAGAGGGTCACTCTGCGCGGTGGGGGTCGGGAGAGGGTCACTCTGCGCGGTGGGAGTGGGGAGAGGGTCACTCTGGGGTGGGGGTGGGGAGAGGGTCACTCTGCGTGGTGGGGGTGTGGAGAGGGTCACTGCGGTGGGGGTGGGGAGAGGGTCACTCTGTGCGGTGGGGGTGGGGAGAGGGTCACTGAGCGGTGGGGGTGGGGAGAGGGTCACTCTGTGCGGTGGGGGTGGGGAGAGGGTCACTCTGTGCGGTGGGGGTTGGGGAGAGGGTCACTCTGTGGTGGGGGTGGGGAGAGGGTCACTGTGCGGTGGGGATGGCGAGAGGGTCACTGTGCGGTGGGGGTGGGGAGAGGGTCACTGTGGGGGTGGGGGTGGGGAGAGGGTCACTGTGCGGTGGGGGTGGGGAGAGTGTCACTCTGCGCGGTGGGGGTGAGGAGAGGGTCACTCTGTGCGGTGGGGGTGGGGAGAGGGTCACTCTGTGCGGTGGGGGTTGGGGAGAGGGTCACTGTGCGGTGGTGGTGGGGAGAGGGTCACTCTGTGCGGTGGGGGTGGGGAGAGGATCACTTGGGTGGGGGTGGGGAGAGGGTCACTCGGGTGGGGGTGGTTAGAGGATCACTCTGTGGGGGTGGGGAGAGGATCACTCTGTGCGGTGGGGGTGGGGAGAGGGTCACTCTGTGCGGTGGGGGTGGGGAGAGGATCACTTGGGTGGGGGTGGGGAGAGGGTCACTCGGGTGGGGGTGGTTAGAGGATCACTCTGTGGGGGTGGGGAGAGGATCACTCTGCGTGGTGGGGGTGGTTAGAGGGTCACTCTGTGGGGGTGGGGAGAGGATCACTCTGTGCGGAGGGGGTGGGGAGAGGGTCACTGTGCGGTGGGGGTGGGGAGAGGGTCACTCTGTGGGGGTGGGGAGAGGGTCACTCTGGGGTGGGGGTGGGGAGAGGGTCACTCTGGGGTGGGGAGAGGGTCATTCTGTGCGGTGGGGGCGGGGAGAGGGTCACTCTGTGCGGTGGGGAGAGGGTCACTCTGGGGTGGGGAGAGGGTCATTCTGCGCGGTGGGGGTGGGGAGAGGGTCACTCTGCGCGGTGGGGGTGGGGAGAGGGTCACTGCGGGTTGGGGGTGGGGAGAGGGTCACTCTGTGATGTGGGGAGAGGGTCACTCTGTGCGGTGTGGGTGGGGGTGGGGAGAGTGTCATTCTGTGGGGGTGGGGAGAGAGACACGGGGTGGGGGTGGTTAGAGGGTCACTCTGTGGGGGTGGGGAGAGGATCACTCTGTGCGGTGGGGGTGAGGAGTGGGTCACTCTGTGCGGTGGGGGTAGGGAGAGGGTCACTCTGCGGGGTGGGGGTGGGGATAGGGTCACTCTGGGGTGGGGAGTGGGTCCCTGTGCGGTGGGGGTGGGGTGAGGGTCACTCTGCGGGGTGGGGAGAGGGTCACTCTGTGGGGTGGGGAGAGGGTCACACTGTGGTGGGGGAGTGGAGAGGGTCACTCTGGGGTGGGGGTGGGGAGAGGGTCACTCTGTGCGGTGGGGGTGGGGAGAGGGTCACTCTGTGCGGTGGGGTGGGGAGAGGGTCACTCTGTGCGGTGGGGGTGGGGAGAGGGTCACTCTGTGGGGTGGGGAGAGGGTCACTCTGTGCGGTGGGGGTGGGGAGAGGGTCACTCTGCGGGGTGGGGGTGGGGAGAGGGTCACTCTGTGGGGTGGGGAGAGGGTCACTCTGCGGTGGGGGAGTGGAGAGGGTCACTCTGGGGTGGGGGTGGGGAGAGGGTCACTCTGTGCAGTGGGGGTGGGGAGAGGGTCACTCTGTGCGGTGGGGGTGGGGAGAGGGTCACTCTGCGGGGTGGGGGTGGGGAGAGGGTCACTCTGTGGGGTGGGGAGAGGGTCACTCTGCGGTGGGGGAGTGGAGAGGGTCACTCTGGGGTGGGGGTGGGGAGAGGGTCACTCTGTGCAATGGGGGTGGGGAGAGGGTCACTCTGCGGTGGGGGTCGGGAGAGGGTCACTCTGCGCGGTGGGGGTCGGGAGAGGGTCACTCTGCGCGGTGGGAGTGGGGAGAGGGTCACTCTGGGGTGGGGGTGGGGAGAGGGTCACTCTGCGTGGTGGGGGTGTGGAGAGGGTCACTGCGGTGGGGGTGGGGAGAGGGTCACTCTGTGCGGTGGGGGTGGGGAGAGGGTCACTGAGCGGTGGGGGTGGGGAGAGGGTCACTCTGTGCGGTGGGGGTGGGGAGAGGGTCACTCTGTGCGGTGGGGGTGTGGAGAGGGTCACTCTGGGGTGGGGGTGGGGAGAGGGTCACTGCGGTGGGTGTGGGGAGAGGGTCACTGCGGTGGGGGTGGGGAGTGGGTCACTCTGTGCGGTGGGGGTGGGGAGAGGCTCACTGCGGTGGGGGTGGGGAGAGTGTCACTCTGCGGTGGGGGTGGGGAGAGGGTCACTCTGTGCGGTGGGGGTGGGGAGAGGGTCACTGCGGTGGGGGTGGGGAGAGGGTCACTCTGTGCGGTGGGGGTGGGGAGAGGGTCACTCAGGTGGGGGTGGGGAGAGGATCACTCTGTGCGGTGGGGGGTGGGGAGAGGGTCACTCTGTGCGGTGGGGGTGGGGAGAGGGTCACTGCGGTGGGGGTGGGGAGAGGGTCACTGTGCGGTGGGGGTGGGGAGAGGGTCACTCAGGTGGGGGTGGGGAGAGGATCACTCTGTGCAGTGTGGGTGGGGAGAGGGTCACTCTGTGCGGTGGGGGTGGGGAGAGGGTCACTCTGTGCGGTGGGGGTGGGGAGAGGGTCACTCTGCGTGGTGGGGGTGGGGAGAGGGTCACTCTGTGCGGCGGGTTGGGGAGAGGGTCACTCTGTGGTGGGGGTGGGGAGAGGGTCACTCTGTGCGGTGGGGGTGGGGAGAGGGTCACTCTGGGGTGGGGGTGGGGAGAGGGTCACTCTGTGCGGTGGGGGTGGGGAGAGGGTCACTGTGCGCGGTGGGGGTGGGGAGAGGGTCACTCTGCGCGGTGGGGGTGGGGAGAGGGTCACTCTGGGGTGGGGGTGGGGAGAGGGTCACTGTGCGGTGGGGGTGGGGAGAGGGTCACTGCGGGGTGGGGGTGGGGAGAGGGCCACTCTGTGCGGTGGGGGTTGGGGAGAGGGTCACTCTGTGCGGTGGGGATGGAGAGAGGGTCACTCTGGGGTGGGAAGAGGGTCCCTCTGTGCGGTGGGGGTGGGGAGAGGGTCACTCTGCGGGGTGGGGAGAGGGTCACTCTGTGGGGAGTGGAGAGGGTCACTCTGGGGTGGGGGTGTGGAGAGGGTCACTCTGTGCGGTGGGGGTGGGGAGAGGGTCACTCTGTGCGGTGGGGGTGGGGAGAGGGTCACTCTGTGCAGTGGGGGTGGGGAGAGGGTCACTCTGGGGTGGGGAGAGGGTCACTCTGTGCGGTGGGGGTGGGGAGAGGGTCACTCTGCGGGGTGGGGGTGGGGAGAGGGTCACTCTGGGGTGGGGAGAGGGTCACTCTGCGGTGGGGGAGTGGAGAGAGTCACTCTGGGGTGGCGGTGGGGAGAGGGTCACTCTGTGCGGTGGGGGTGGGGAGAGGGTCACTGTGCGGTGGGGGTGGGGAGAGGGTCACGCTGCGCAGTGGGGGTGGAGAGCGGGTCACTCTGGGGTGGGGGTGGGGAGAGGGTCACTCTGCGTGGTGGGGGTGGGGAGAGGGTCACTCTGTGCGGTGGGGGTGGAGAAAGGGTCACTCTGGGGTGGGGATGGGGAGAGGGTCACTCTGCGTGGTGGGGGTGGGGAGAGGGACGCTGCGGTGGGGGTGGGGAGAGGGTCACTCTGTGCGGTGGGGGTGGGGAGAGGGTCACTGTGTGGTGGGGGTGGAGAGTGGGTCACTCTGGGGTGGGTGTGGGGAGAGGATCACTCTGTGCGGTGGGGGTGGGGAATGGGTCACTCTGTGCGGTGGGGTTGGGGAGAGGGTCACTCTGTGGGGTGGGGAGAGGGTCACTCTGTGCGGTGGGGGTGGGGAGAGGGCCACTCTGCGGGGTGGGGGTGGGAAGAGGGTCACTGTGGGGTGGGGAGAGGGTCACTCTGTGCGGTGGGGTTGGGGAGAGTCACTGCGCGTTGGGGGTGGGGAGAGGGTCACTCTGCGGTGGGGGCAGGGAGAGGGTCACTGTGGGGTGGGGCGAGGGTCACTCTGTGCGGTGGGGGTGGGGAGAGGGTCACTGCGCGGTGGGGGTGGGGAGAGGGTCACTCTGTGCGGTGGGGGTGGGGAGATGGTCACTCGGGTGGGGGTGGGGAGAGGGTCATTCTGTGGGGGTGGGGAGAGGGTCACTCTGTGGGGGTGGGGAGAGGGTCTCTCTGTGGGGGTGGGGAGAGGGTCACTCTGTGCGGTAGGGGTGGGGAGATGGTCACGCTGTGCGGTGGGGGTGGGGAGAGCGTCACTCTATGCAGTGGGAGTGGGGAGAGGGTCACTCTGGGGTGGGGGTGGGAGAGGGTCACTCTGCGCGGTGGGGGTGGGGAGAGGGTCACTCTGTGGTGTGGGTGGGGAGAGGGTCACTGTGCGGTGGGGACGGGGAGAGGGTCACTCTGTGCGGTGGGGGTGTGGAGAGGGTCACTCTGTGCGGTGGGGGTGTGGAGAGGGTCACTCTGGGGTGGGGGTGGGGAGAGGGTCACTGCGGTGGGGGTGGGGAGAGGGTCACTCTGTGCGGTGGGGGTGGGGAGAGGGTCACTCTGTGCGGTGGGGGTGGGGAGAGGGTCACTCTGTGCGGTGGGGGTGGGGAGAGGGTCACTGCGGTGGGGGTGGGGAGAGGGTCACTCAGGTGGGGGTGGGGAGAGGGTCACTCTGCGCGGTGGGGGTGGGGAGAGGGTCACTGCGGTGGGGGTGGGGAGAGGGTCACTGCGGTGGGGGTGGGGAGAGGGTCACTCTGTGCGGTGGGGGTGGGGAGAGGGTCACTCAGGTGGGGGTGGGGAGAGGATCACTCTGTGCAGTGTGGGTGGGGAGAGGGTCACTCTGTGGGGGTGGGGAGAGGATCACTCTGTGCGGTGGGGGTGGGGAGTGGGTCACTCTGTGCGGTGGGGGTGGGGAGAGGGTCACTCTGTGCGGTGGGGGTGGGGAGAGGGTCACTCTGCGTGGTGGGGGTGGGGAGAGGGTCACTCTGTGCGGCGGGTTGGGGAGAGGGTCACTCTGTGGTGGGGGTGGGGAGAGGGTCACTCTGTGCGGTGGGGGTGGGGAGAGGGTCACTGTGCGCGGTGGGGGTGGGGAGAGGGTCACTCTGGGGTGGGGGTGGGGAGAGGGTCACTCTGTGCGGTGGGGGTGGGGAGAGGGTCACTGTGCGCGGTGGGGGTGGGGAGAGGGTCACTCTGCGCGGTGGGGGTGGGGAGAGGGTCACTCTGGGGTGGGGGTGGGGAGAGGGTCACTGTGCGGTGGGGGTGGGGAGAGGGTCACTGCCGGGTGGGGGTGGGGAGAGGGCCACTCTGTGCGGTGGGGGTTGGGGAGAGGGTCACTGCGGGTTGTGGGTGGGGAGAGGGTCACTCTGTGCGGTGGGGGTGGGGAGAGGGTCACTCTGTGGGGTGGGGAGAGGGTCACTCTGTGCAGTGTGGGTGGGGGTGGGAAGAGTGTCATTCTGTGGGGGTGGGGAGAGACACGGGGTGGGGGTGGTTAGAGGGTCACTCTGTGGGGGTGGGGAGAGGATCACTCTGTGCGGTGGGGGTGTGGAGAGGGTCACTCTGTGCGGTGGGGGTGGGGAGAGGGTCACTCTGGGGTGGGGAG
This sequence comes from Scyliorhinus torazame, assembly GCF_047496885.1. NCBI lineage: Eukaryota > Metazoa > Chordata > Chondrichthyes > Carcharhiniformes > Scyliorhinidae > Scyliorhinus > Scyliorhinus torazame. Next base: position 354,551,819 of record NC_092709.1, on the reverse strand, counting down.
AGGGTCCCTCTGTGTGGTGGGGGTGGGGAGAGGGTCACTCTGCGGGGTGGGGAGAGGGTCACTCTGTGGGGAGTGGAGAGGGTCACTCTGGGGTGGGGGTGTGGAGAGGGTCACTCTGTGCCGTGGGGGTGGGGAGAGGGTCACTCTGTGCGGTGGGGGTGGGGAGAGGGTCACTCTGTGCAGTGGGGGTGGGGAGAGGGTCACTCTGGGGTGGGGAGAGGGTCACTCTGTGCGGTGGGGGTGGGGAGAGGGTCACTCTGCGGGGTGGGGGTGGGGAGAGGGTCACTCTGGGGTGGGGAGAGGGTCACTCTGCGGTGGGGGAGTGGAGAGAGTCACTCTGGGGTGGGGGTGGGGAGAGGGTCACTCTGTGCGGTGGGGGTGGGGAGAGGGTCACTGTGCGGTGGGGGTGGGGAGAGGGTCACTCTGTGCGGTGGGGGTGGGGAGAGGGTCACTCTGCGGTGGGGGTGGGGAGAGGGTCACTCTGTGCGGTGGGGGTGGGGAGAGAGTCACTCTGCGGTGGGGGTGGGGAGAGGGTCACTCTGTGCGGTGGGGGTGGGGAGAGAGTCACTCTGCGGTGGGGGTGGGGAGAGGGTCACTCTGTGCGGTGGGGGTGGGGAGAGGGTCACTCTGCGCAGTGGGGGTGGGGAGAGGGTCACGATGCGCAGTGGGGGTGGAGAGCGGGTCACTCTGGGGTGGGGGTGGGGAGAGGGTCACTCTGCGTGGTGGGGGTGGGGAGAGGGTCACTCTGTGCGGTGGGGGTGTAGAAAGGGTCACTCTGGGGTGGGGATGGGGAGAGGGTCACTCTGCGTGGTGGGGGTGGGGAGAGGGACGCTGCGGTGGGGGTGGGGAGCGGGTCACTCTGTGCGGTGGGGGTGGGGAGAGGGTCACTGTGTGGTGGGGGTGGAGAGTGGGTCACTCTGGGGTGGGTGTGGGGAGAGGATCACTCTGTGCGGTGGGGGTGGGGAGAGGGCCACTCTGCGGGGTGGGGGTGGGAAGATGGTCACTGTGGGGTGGGGAGAGGGTCACTCTGTGCGGTGGGGGTGGGGAGAGTCACTGCGCGTTGGGGGTGGGGAGAGGGTCACTCTGTGCGGTGGGGCGAGGGTCACTCTGTGCGGTGGGGGTGGGGAGATGGTCACTGCGCGGTGGGGGTGGGGAGAGGGTCACTCTGTGCGGTGGGGGCGGGGGAGAGGGTCACTCTGTGCGGTGGGGGTGGGGAGATGGTCACTCGGGTGGGGGTGGGGAGAGGGTCATTCTGTGGGGGTGGGGAGAGGGTCACTCTGTGGGGGTGGGGAGAGGGTCTCTCTGTGGGGGTGGGGAGAGGGTCACTCTGTGCGGTAGGGGTGGGGAGATGGTCACGCTGTGCGGTGGGGGTGGGGAGAGCGTCACTCTATGCAGTGGGGGTGGGGAGAGGGTCACTCTGTGCGGTGGGGGTGGGGAGAGTGTCACTCTGTGCGGTGGGGGTGGGGAGAGTGTCACTCTGTGCGGTGGGGACGGGGAGAGTGTCACTCTGTGCGGTGGGGGTGGGGAGAGTGTCACTCTGTGCGGTGGGGGTGGGGAGAGTGTCACTCTGTGCGGTGGGGGTGGGGAGAGTGTCACTCTGTGCGGTGGGGACGGGGAGAGGGTCACTCTGTGGTGGGGTGGGGAGAGGGTCACTGTGCGGTGGGGGGTGGGGAGAGGGTCACTGTGGGGGTGGGGTTGGGGAGAGTGTCACTCTGTAGGGTGGGGGTGGGGAGAGGGTCACTGTGCAGTGGGGGTGGGGAGAATGTCACTGTGCGGTGGGGGTGGGCAGAGGGTCACTCTGTGCGGTGGGGGTGGGGTGAGGGTCACTCTGTGCGGTGAAGGTGGGGTGAGGGTTACTCTGTGCGGTGGGGGTGGGGAGAGGGTCCCTCGGTGCGGTGGGGGTGGGGAGAGGGTCACTCTGTGCGGTGGGGGTGGGGAGAGGGTCACTCTGCGCGGTGGGGGTGGGGAGAGGGTCACTGTGCGGTGGGGTGGGGTTGGGGAGAGGGTCCCTCTGTGCGGTGGGGGTGGGGAGAGGGTCACTCTGCGGTGGGGGTGAGATGGGGAGAGGACAAGGGGGAACATTTGGTATACATTTACTTTATCAATCCCTCTTAGTTTTTTATATACCTTAATCAGCTCCTCTCATCCTTTTGAACTCCAGCGATATAATCCCAAATCTGGTGACCCTCCTCTGAACCCGGGTCTGTGGCACTGAGGCAACAGTGCTAATCACTACCACCTCGTCATCCTGTTTTTTCTTCTCTGCTTATTTGCAGGTACCATCAAAATGGGCGCATTTACTCCAACTTGTATTATTGATCAACATTTCCAATTTTCTACATATGCATTCATCGGTTGCTCCCCCTGTTCACTTATAATTCTTGTACCTGTAGCAAGGACCTTTATTCACCATAATTGTTTGAAGGATAACAAATGAAGTTTTAAAAATCTTAACTCAATGTAGGGCTTGAGATATTGACTGGGATGAAGAGCCCCATTTAACTGGCAGATGCAATCCATATGTTTGTTGTTGTTACTTAGAAAGGTCATCCCCTCCCCTCCTGCTCCCCGGGAGGTGCTGACTCTTGATGGGATGCAGTTGCACGTGGTCGCATTCTCAGCACAGGAGGTCAGCCATTCGAGACGGAGTTGAGGAGAAATGTCTTCACTCGAGAGTGAATGCTCTACTCCAGAGATTCATGGATGCTCAGAGACTTGAGAATATTCAAGATGTGGTGACTGGGGTGGGCACAGTAAGAAGTCTCACAACACCAGGTTAAAGTCCGCCAGGTTTGTTTGGAATCGCTACCTTTCGGAGCTTTCATCGCCTGATGAAGGAGCTATGCTCCGAAAGCTAGCGAGTATATTCAAGAGGGAGATTGACAGACTTACGTACAAAGGCAATTTGAGGTTAGTGCAGGAAGTGGCCAATCCTTTATAAACTGGGACATTTCGAATTGGCAAGCTTTCCCATCACAGTCGATTTTTTGATCTGTCGGGGTCATTGGATAAGAATCGGGAAAAGGAACACACACTGATTTTGTTGTTTTACTTTCTTTGAGACCAAACCTGCTGAGGTCAGTTGCCATCCGGACTAATATGAACGACCTCAGTCGGGATCGGGGAGTGAGCCTAAAATTTGCCTGTCTGCAGAGCTCTGTTTCAGTTCATTCGGGGGATCCAAAATTGCTTCTTTATTTGTAAAGGGTTGCTTTTGGATTGTAGTTCACCCGCTTGACTGAGAATTTGGATCGATATTGTGGGCAGCACGGTAGCATTGTGGATAGCACAATTGCTTCACAGCTCTAGGGTCCCAGGTTCGATTCCGGCTTGGGTCACTGTCTGTGCGGAGTCTGCACATCCTCCCCGTGTGTGCGTGGGTTTCCTCCGGGTGCTCCGGTTTCCTCCCACAGTCCAAAGATGTGCAGGTTAGGTGGATTGGCCGTGATAAATTGCCCTTAGTGTCCAAAATTGCCCTTAGTGTTGGGTGGAGTTACTGGGTTATGGGGATAGGGTGGAGGTGTTGACCTTTGGTAGGGTGCTCTTTCCAAGAGCCGGTGCAGACTCGATGGGCCAAATGGCCTCCTTCTGCACTGTAAATTCTATGATAATAAGAGCTGTGCAGGAATTGGGATTTCCATAGCACTGCTCTAATCATGGGCCAGAAAGACATGCGGATGGGCTGTGCCTGCAGCGGTGGCTGCCGTGCTGACTTGAGTGCAGGGGTGCAACCTTTGTTGTGGACTTTTCAGTCCATGGCGGGGGTTAGTGATACAAGTGATTATGGGCTAGTGACACAAGCTTGCCATCCTCCCATTGATTCTGTATACATCTCCCGCTGCCTCAAGAAGGCAGAGAGCATTGTCAGTGGCCCCTCCCACCCAGGCTTTGCCCTCTTCCAGACCTTTCCATCGGGCAGAAGTCTGAAGACCTTCACATCCAGACATAGGAACAGCTTCTTCCCCACAGCTACTAGACTCCTCAACGACTCCCCCTCGGACTGATCTGTTCCCTGTAAGAACACTATTCACGACGCCCTGTGCTGCTCTTGCTCATGTATTTGTTTTGTTTGGCCCCTTGTTCCACACTAACCAATCACTCATTGTCGATGTACCATTTGTCAATGTACTCTGTCGATTATCTTTTTGTCCATTATGTACGTACTGTGTACGTTCCCTTGGCCGCAGAAAAGTACTTTTCACTGTACTTCAGTACATGTGACAATAATCAAAACAATAAATCAATCAATATAAGTAGAAGTCTTTCAATCCTTTCTGATTACTCCAAAACTTGTGCAACAACACCCAAAGAAGTATTTGAAAAGATATTGACGTTTAGTTAGTTTTATCTTGACTGGGATCTCCTCACCGTGTAAAATGAAAGCGCATAGCATTGGGGCAGTGCGTTGAGATGGATAGAAAACTGGTTGGCAGACAGGAAATGAAGAGTAGGAATAGACGGGTCTTTTTCCAATTGGCAGGCAGTGACTAGGGGGGCACCACAGGGATCAGTGCTAGGAACTCAGGTATTCACAATGTATATTAATGATTTAGATCAGGGAACTAAATTTAATATCTCCAAATTTGCAGATGACACAAAGCTGGGTTGGGAGGGTGAGCTGTGAGGAGGATGCAGAGATGCTTGTGATTTGGACAAGTTGGGCGAGTGAGACTATGCATGGCAGATGCAGTATAATGTGGATAAATGTGAGGTTATCCACTTTGGTCGCAAAAAACATTCATAATAATCTTTATTATTGTCACAAGTAAGTAGGCTTACATTAACACTGCAGTGAAGTTACTGTGAAAAGCCCCTAGTCGCCACACTACGGCGCCTGTTCGGGTACACTGAGGGAGAATTCAGAATGCCCAATTCACCTAACAGCACGTCTTTGGGACTTGTGGGGGGGAAACCGGAGCACCCGGAGGAAATTCACGCAGACACAGGGAGAACGTGCAAACAGTGACCCAAGCCAGGGATCGAATCTGGGACCCTGGCGCTATGAAGCAACAGTGCGAACCATTGTGCTGTCAGGCCTGCCCATTTTTTGAATGACTATGGATTGAGAGAGGGGACTATGCAACGAGACTTGGGTGTCCTCGTATACGGGTTGCTGAAAGTAAGCATCAGATGCAACAGGTGGTGAGGGAGGAAAACGGTATGTTGGCTTTCATAGCGAGAGGATTCGACTGGAGGAGCAGGGATGTCCTGCTGCAGTTAAGCAGGGCCTTGGGGAGGCCGCAACTGGAATATTGTCTGCAGTTTTTGTCTCCTCATCTGAGAAAGGAATGAATGACATGAATGAAAATCGCCTTATTGTCACAAGTAGGCTTCAAATGAAGTTACCGTGAAAAGCCCCTAGTCGCCACATTCCGGCGCCTGTTCGGGGAGGCTGGTACGGGAATCGAACCGTGCTGCTGGCCTGCCTTGGTCTGAAGGAGTGCCGCGAAGGTTTACCAGGCTGATTCCTGGGATGGCAGGACTGATGTATGAGGAGGAGGAGAAGGAGTTACATATAGCTCTTGGGGCTAAAGGAGATCAAAGGATATGGGAGGGAAGTGAGAGTTGGATGATCAGCCATGATCATAAGGAATGGCGGGGCAGACTTGAGGGGCTGAATGGCCTCTTGCTATTTTCTGTGTTACATGTGCTGTGCTTTGGGCAGGACCCTATTCACTGGTCTCTGAAAAGGCAGTAGGTGAGTCAGTGGTTCGTGGCACTGAGTATTTGGGGGGTGGGTGGGGGGGGAATGATAAAGGAATCCAACCTGTCATTCATTCTTGAGATATGGATGTCACTGGCAACACTCACAGCATGTCTTGGGATGGCGGGGACTGTCCTATGAGGAGAGGTTTAAGTCGGTTAGGATTATATTCATTGGCGTTTGGAAGAGTGAGAGTGAGAGAGATCTCATAGAAACTTACAAAATTCTAGCAGGATTAGACTGGGTGGATTCAGGAAGAATGTTCCCGATGGTGGGGGAGTCCAGAACTAGGAGTCATAGTTTGATGATAAGGGGCATTTAAAATGGCCCACCTAGCCTCAGGGCCAGAGAATGACCATCTGGATGTGGAAGTAATGGAGCTATCCCGCAGCGGACTATAATGCAACCCAAAGAAGAATATGGGAACTGCGAGCCAAGAAATGTTTTTCAATTTTGTCTTTGACCATCCTGGTAGTCAAACGGTACCATGCTAATGCAGTTGTTGAACTAACCGTACTGATCAATCTGAACCCAATTTGTCTATAACAACTCAGACATGAAGTCAGTGGAAACCTTTGCAAGCATACAAAAAGTCACCTGTTCCTTCAAACATGCTGTGTCCCCCACATGTCATGTCTCCCCATGTAGAATGTATCCCCAGATATTAGAATGTATCCCCAGATATTAGAATGTATCAGTACTAACGACTTCCACTGTCTCTCCAGGGTGTCTGTTCCTAAATTTAACACTCGCTTATTGAACTATTGTTTCTGTTGATTATTTTAGATTTATACATCTTCGAGCACAGGGGGCGAAATTCTCCGGAAACGGTGCGATGTCCGCCAACTGGCGCCCAAAAACGGCGCAAATCAGTCGGGCATCGCGCCGCCCCCAAAGGTGCGGAATGCTCCGCATCTTTGGGGGGGCCGAGCCCCAACCTTACGGGGCTAGGTCGGGCGCCGGACGAATTTCCGCCCCGCCAGCTGCCGGAAAAAGGCCTTTGGTGCCACCGCCAGCTGGCGCGGAAATGACTTTGCCGGGCGGCGCATGCGCGGGAGCGTCAGCGGCCGCTGACGGCATTCCCCGCGCATGCGCAGTGGAGGGGGTCTCTTCCGCCTCCGCCATGGTGGAGACCGTGGCGAAGGCGGAAGGAAAAGAGTGCCCCCCACGGCACAGGCGCCCCCCGCAGTATATCCGGTGCCGGAGACTTCGGCAACCGGCAGGGGGCGGGATTCACGCCAGCCCCCGGCGATTCACCAACCCGGCGGGGGGTGTCGGAGTATCTTGCCCAGGGTCTCCTGTTCAGGACCATGTTAAAGGGAAGGGCAGGTGGGTGGAGGCAATGAGAAGAATCTATGAAATCTAGGAAGAATAGTGGTTAGCACTGCTGCCTCACAGCACCTGGGACCCCGAGTTAAATGACAACCTTGGGTTACTGTCTGGAGTTTGCACATTCTCCCGTGCCTGTTTCCTCCAGGTGCTCCGGTTTCTCCCCACAGTGCAAAGATCATAGATCATAGAATTTACAGTGCAGAAGGAGGCCATTCGGCCCATCGAGTCTGCACCGGCTCTTGGAAAGAGCACCCTAGCCCAAGATCCACACCTCCACCCTATTCCCCATAACCCAGTAACCCCACCCAACACTAAGCGCAATTTTGGACACTAAGGGCAATTTATCACGGCCAATCCACCTAACCTGCACATCTTTGGACTGTGGGAGGAAACCAGAGCACCCGGAGGAAACCCACGCACACACGGGGAGGATGTGCAGACTCCGCACAGACAGTGACCCAAGCCGGAATCGAACCTGAGACCCTGGAGCTGTGAAGCAATTGTGCTATCCACAATGCTACCGTGCTGCCCCGTGTGCAGGCAAGGTGGATTAGCGATGCTAAAATTACCCCAAAGGTTAGTCCAACCTGTTTCCTGATACCGAATGCACCTTAACCCCGCAACAGAAATGCTTGAACCTAACATCTTTACCCCTTTAACTCATTTTACAGGATGTGGCCAAGGTTGGCTGGGCCAGCAGTTATTTCCTGTCCCTAACTGCTCTCCAGTTCAGAGGATACTTGAGAGTCAATCACATTGCTGTGGGTCTGTAAGCCAGACTGGGTGTGGATGGAGAATTCCCTTCCCTAAAGGACACTATTGAACCAGATGAGGGTTTTTTTTAATGACAATTGTCAATGGTGCCATCATTAGACTTTTAATTTTAGAAATGTATTGAATTTAAATTTTGCCATCTGCTGTCGTGGCATTTGAACCCTGCTCCCCAGATCTTGCTCTGGGCCTCCGGATTATTAGTCTGGTGATAATATGCTGTGCCACTGTCTGTAGTAACTGTCCCCACTTTAATTAATCATGGGCACCTACCAGCATCGCCCTTCCAACCCCCCCCCCCCCCAACCTACCAGCATCTCCCTTCCAACCCCCCCCCAACCTACCAGCATCTCCCTTCCAACCCCCCCCCCCGCAACCTACCAGCATCTCCCTTCCAACACCCCCCCCAACCTACCAGCATCTCCCTTCCAACCCCCCCCCCCCCAACCTACCAGCATCTCCCTTCCAACCCCCTCCCCAACCTACCAGCATCTCCCTTCCAACCCCCCCAACCTACCAGCATCTCCCTTCCAACTCCCCCCCCCAACCTACCAGATTCTCCCTTCCAACTCCCCCCCACAGCCTACCAGCATCTCCCTTCCAACCCCCCCCAACCTACCAGCATCTCCCTTCCAACCCCCCCCAACCTACCAGCATCTCCCTTCCAACCCCCCCCAACCTACCAGCATCTCCCTTCCACCCTCCCCCCAACCTACCAGCATCTCCCTTCCAACCCCCCCAACCTACCAGCATCTCCCTTCCAACCCCCCCCAACCTACCAGCATCTCCCTTCCAACCCCCCCAACCTACCAGCATCTCCCTTCCACCCTCCCCCCAACCTACCAGCATCTCCCTTCCAACCCCCCCAGCCTACCAGCATCTCCCTTCCAACCCCCCCCAGCCTACCAGCATCTCCCTTCCAACCCCCCCAACCTACCAGCATCTCCCTTCCAACCCCCCCCAACCTACCAGCATCTCCCTTCCACCACCCACCCCCCCCAGCCTACCAGCATCTCCCTTCCAACCCCCCCCAACCTACCAGCATCTCCCTTCCATCACCACCCCCCCCCAACCTACCAGCATCTCCCTGCCAACTCCCCCCCAACCTACCAGCATCTCCCTTCCAACCCCCCCCCAACCTACCAGCATCTCCCTTCCAACCCCCCCAACCTACCAGCATCTCCCTTCCACCACCACCCCCCAACCTACCAGCATCTCCCTTCCAACCCCCCCCAACCTACCAGCATTTCCCTTCCACCCCCCACAACCTACCAGCATCTCCCTTCCACCACCCCCCCCAGTCTACCAGCATCTCCCTTTCACCACCCCCCCCCAGCCTACCAGCATCTCCCTTCCAAACCCCCCCAACCTACCAGCATCTCCCTTCCACCACCCCCCAACCTACCAGCATCTCCCGTCCAACCCCCCCCAACCCTACCAGCATCTCCCTTCCAACCCCCCCCCAACCTACCAGCATCTCCCTTCCAACCCCCCCAACCTACCAGCATCTCCCTTCCAACCCCCCAACCTACCAGCATCTCCCTTCCAACCCCCCCCCAACCTACCAGCATCTCCCTTCCAACCCCCCCCCCCAACCTACCAGCATCTCCCTTCTAACCCCCCCAGCCTACCAGCATCTCCCTGCCAACCCCCCCCCCCCAACCTACCAGCATCTCCCTTCCAACCCCCCAACCTACTAGCATCTCCCTTCCAACCTCCCCCCCAACCTACAGCATCTCCCTTCCACCACCACCCCCCCCAACCTACCAGCATCTCCCTTCCAACCCCCCCAACCTACCAGCATCTCCCTTCCAACTCCCCCAACCTACCAGCACCTCCCTTCCAACCCCCCCAACCTACCAGCACCTCCCTTCCAACCCCCCCAACCTACCAGCATCTCCCTTCCAACCCCCCCAACCTACCAGCAACTCCCTTCCAACCCC